>NC_135142.1:10000000-10300000 GCF_051014445.1 Colletes latitarsis
AATGCGCGCATCTGGCTCATGATTTTGCCTTCTTCGCATACTTGTTGGCCAGATCGTGGGTATTTTCCGTGTTTGAATCACGTAGTAATGTGGTAACACACTGAAGCAGTCAATTAAACCTGGTTTCGATCAATATTTCAGAGGATAACGCCGGTTAGGTCTGGGTTAGGTCTGGGAAATGCGCGCATCTGGCTTATACTTTCGCCTTCTTCGCATACTTGTTGGCCAGATCTTGGGTTTTTTTCGTGTTTGAATCACGTAGTAATGTGGTAACACACTGATTCAGTCAATTAAACCTGGTTTCGATCAATATTTTAGAGGATAACACCGGTTAGGTCTGGGTTAGGTCTGGGTTATGCCCGCATCTGGCTCATGATTTTGCCTTCATCGCATACTTGTTGGCCAGATCCTGGGTTTTTTTCGTGTTTGAATCACGTAGTAACGTGGTAACACACTGAAGCAGTCAATTAAACCTGGTTTCGATCAATATTTTAGAGGATAACACCGGTTAGGTCTGGGTTAGGTCTGGGTTATGCCCGCATCTGGGTCATTATTTTGCCTTCTTCGCATACTTGTTGGCCAGATCCTGGGTTTTTTTCGTGTTTGAATCACGTAGTAATGTGGTGACACACTGAAGCAGTCAATTAAACCTGGTTTCGACTAATATTTCAGAGGATAACACCGGTTAGATCTGGGTTAGGTCTGGGTTATGCCCGCATCTGGCTCATGATTTTGCCTTCATCGCATACTTGTTGTCCAGATCCTGGGTTTTTTCCGTGTTTGAATCACGTAGTAATGTGGTGACACACTGAAGCAATCAATTAAACCTGGTTTCGATCAATATTTCAGAGGATAACACCGGTTAGGTCTGGATTAGGTCTGGGTTATGCCCGCATCTGGCTCATGATTTTGCCTTCTTCGCATACTTGTTGGCCAGATCCTGGGTTTTTTTCGTGTTTGAGTCACGTAGTAATGTGGTAACACACTGAAGCAGTCAATTAAACCTGGTTTCGATCAATATTTTAGAGGATAACGCCGGTTAGGTCTGGGTTAGGTCTGGGAAATGCGCGCATCTGGCTCATGATTTTGCCTTCTTCGCATACTTGTTGGCCAGATCCTGGGTATTTTCCGTGTTTGAATCACGTAGTAATGTGGTAACACACTGAAGCAGTCAATTAAACCTGGTTTCGATCAATATTTCAGAGGATAACACCGGTTAGGTCTGGGTTAGGTCTGGGTTATGCCCGCATCTGGCTCATGATTTTGCCTTCTTCGCATACTTGTTGGCCAGATCCTGGGTATTTTTCGTGTTTGAATCACGTAGTAATGTGGTAACACACTGAAGCAGTCAATTAAACCTGGTTTCGATCAATATTTTAGAGGATAACACCGGTTAGGTCTGGGTTAGGTCTGGGTTATGCCCGCATCTGGCTCATGATTTTGCCTTCATCGCATACTTGTTGGCCAGATCCTGGGTTTTTTTCGGGTTTGAATCACGTAGTAATGTGGTACCACACAGAAACAGTCCACTAAACCTGGATTCGGACAGTATTTAGGAGGATAACACCGGTTAGGTCTGGGTTAGGTCCGGGATATGCGCGCATATGGCTTATACTTTCGCCTTTTTCGCAAACTTGTTGGCCAGATCCTGGGTTTTTTCCGTGTTTGAATCACGTAGTAATGTGGTAACACACTGAAGCAGTCAATTAAACCTGGTTTCGATCAATATTTCAGAGGATAACACCGGTTAGGTCTGGGTTAGGTCTGGGAAATGCGCGCATCTGGCTTATACTTTCGCCTTCTTCGCATACTTGTTGGCCAGATCCTGGGTTTTTTTCGTGTTTGAATCACGTAGGAATGTGGTAACACACTGAAGCAGTCAATTAAACCTGGTTTCGATCAATATTTTAGAGGATAACACCGGTTAGGTCTGGGTTAGGTCTGGGTTATGCCCGCATCTGGCTCATGATTTTGCCTTCATCGCATACTTGTTGGCCAGATCCTGGGTATTTTCCGTGTTTGAAACACGTAGTAATGTGGTAACACACTGAAGCAGTCAATTAAACCTGGTTTCGATCAATATTTCAGAGGATAACACCGGTTAGGTCTGGGTTAGGTCTGGGAAATGCGCGCATCTGGCTTATTCTTTCGCATTCTTCGCATACTTGTTGGCCAGATCCTGGGTATTTTCCGTGTTTGAAACACGTAGAAATGTGGTAACACACTGAAGCAGTCAATTGTACCTGGTTTCGATCAATATTTCAGAGGATAACACCGGTTAGGTCTGGGTTAGGTCTGGGAAATGCGCGCATCTGGCTTATTCTTTCGCATTCTTCGCATACTTGTTGGCCAGATCCTGGGTATTTTCCGTGTTTGAAACACGTAGTAATGTGGTAACACACTGAAGCAGTCAATTAAACCTGGTTTCGATCAATATTTTAGAGGATAACACCGGTTAGGTCTGGGTTAGGTCTGGGTTATGCCCGCATCTGGCTCATGATTCTGCCTTCTTCGCATACTTGTTGGCCAGATCCTGGGTATTTTCCGTGTTTGAAACACGTAGTAATGTGGTAACACACTGAAGCAGTCAATTAAACCTGGTTTCGATCAATATTTTAGAGGATAACACCGGTTAGGTCTGGGTTAGGTCTGGGTTATGCCCGCATCTGGCTCATGATTTTGCCTTCTTCGCATACTTGTTGGTCAGATCCTGGGGTTTTTTCGTGCTTGAATCACGTAGTAATGTGGTAACACACTGAAGCAGTCAATTAAACCTGGTTTCGATCAATATTTTAGAGGATAACACCGGTTAGGTCTGGGTTAGGTCTGGGATATGCGCGCATCTGGCTTATGCTTTCGCCTTTTTCGCAAACTTGTTGGCCAGATCCTGGGTTTTTTCCGTGTTTGAATCACGTAGTAATGTTGTACCACACTGAGGCAGTCAATTAAACCTGGATTCGGACAGTATTTTAGAGGATAACACCGGTTAGGTCTGGGTTAGGTCTGGGTTATGCCCGCATCTGGCTCATGATTTTGCCTTCTTCGCATACTTGTTGGCCACGTGTTGACGATAAAACTGTAAGATATAGGATGAATTAAGTTCCATGTCCCTAAAATTTTCCAAATCATAGATTTAAAAATGATTTAGATATTTAGATGATTTTAGTGTGGGTATTTATACAAGTATGTAAATCTCTATGTATGCATAACATGTTACCCCTAAATGGGCAAGTTAATGAATTATATACATGTTAATTGTATAATAATAACCCTTTGTTCCTCATAAAAATTCACAACTGAATTGCTATCATTCTAAAAAAATCCATCCCAAAATTTATTATCAAAACTAGTAATAAATTATTTGAACAAGGTGATAACAGATTTGAAATATTTAATAAAATTTAAATACCAGATATTGATAGTATTAATAAAATATAATATTAATTCTATTTTGACACTGTTATTTGATTTTAATATTAATTATAGATACTTTGATTATTGATTTATTAAAACATAAAGTTAATGAAGTCCCAGTAGATTATAAATATTTTAAAGAGCATGAATTAGCATAGAATTTCATAAAAAATTTGATGAGTGATAGAAGTAACTTGAATAATCTGAATTTTGTAGCTTTTACTATATCTTTGGATATGGAATCACAGATTCATTTTATTAATAAAAATAGAGATAGTACTGATGATTTACTCAGACTCGTTAAAGTAAGTGGGCCAAGTGGGAAGAATATTAAGATAGATGGATAGATATTGGTAAAAGTATACTTCTTGTCCTTATATAGGAAATCTTTAATATTACAAATAAACTCTTTCTGTAAAATCTTGAACTTATCATTATAATTTATAGAATTAAAGTCAACGCATCTAATAATGAAAGTGAACTGAAGTATTTTATAGACTTGTCAAGAACGTTTTTTGGTATATTCCTAGCAAACGACCCGTTCAACGATCGGGATGAGTTATACGTAATTCGATTCGTCTAATTCAGTATATTATTTCATTAGTATATGCATTTCATTATCTGCGGAAATTCGGTATTTTTACAAAGTAACTAAGTATTTTAAATATATTCTGACAGGTTCACAGGTGGAAACAAGTGACTGTCGTTACCTGTGTTCAAAATGCCAGCTAGTCAAATGCTAATTTGTTAACAATAACATTTATTGAATGAAATTTCTGCTATTTCTGCAAATATCTCATTGAATAAATCACCATCTTTCTATTATATATACATTTACTAAATACATAATGGCTCAGGTATCCAATGAAGTTACTCTTATTGAAAATATAAAATATTGATAGTATTAATTCATGTAAGCATCAGTAATGAGATCTTGAAAATTGACGCTGTGATTAATTTTCAAATGGCCTCTGTGCCATTATTTCTACAACAAAATGTTGATTCATCAGTCTCTATCTACTCTACCCTTCCACAATTGCTGCGCAGTATTTTTATTTAATGTTAGTTATATAATATCACGACATTGCTCATAATTATATGTTAGCATATATGGTAATTTTAAAACAATATCTGTAACTGAGTTTGTTTTTAGAAAACCACGTTCTTTGCTTTTCAAATATCTTTATATAATGCAATGGCTTTTAAAAAATAAGGGTATAAACATCTCACCGTAAACCGTAAATAGTTTACATTTTAAAGATCCAGAAACAGGCGCTCATACGAATAAAACAGAAACTACGTGGAAGCATAGTAAACACTTTTTGCCTGAATATTGTCGGTTAGTATTTGCAGTTCCACACGTTTTTTAATATGTTTTTCTAACATATAATACAAAATAATAAATATTATATTTTCTATTTTCAGCAAAAAAGATAATTTCATTGGGTACTTAAGCCATTACGTGTTTTATAAACCTTCCAAGCAAGGAAAGGATGATTTATTTAATCAGTTCTTAAAAGAAATTTCAGAAATTTCATTTGATGATGATTGATTCTGTAAAAAATCAAAATATACCAGACTTAGATGATAATGAAATTTAATAATAAAAACAAGTTAAGCCAACGTACTGCGTGCAATAGTAATTTACTATATATTGTAAACACTGTCAGCGGCGGGGAGACATTTTTTACTGTTGCTGCATGTACTGTCTACATACCTGGTTTTAATACTGTCCACCTGACCGACTCGTGGAAGTTCTATGCCTAAAAAAATGATTTTTATGCATCATACAAATTCTTCTACAAATTCCCATTTGACAATGTAGAATAGATCCAATTAGATAAATTATTTATAATTTTTAAAATGAACATAGCAACGATGGTCACTAGTTTCTATCTGTGAACCTGTCAAAAAATCTACTTGACCTTATTTTTTTACTGTAACTTTTTATAATAACTGTTAAAATACTGTTTATATTATTTATTATAATGAATCTTGTTACAAAACAAACACACTTATTTTCCATTGTGAAAAGAAAACTTAAAAACTAAAAGAACATTCCTCTACATGTGCTTCTTTCACACACACACACACACACACACACACACCACACACTACCCCTCTTATCTGAAACGGTAAACTCCTAAACACTAAAGAAACTAACGAATTTTAAGTCATATTTCTAACACGCCTTCTTGACTTAAAATTTATCAAAACAACAACAAAAATTTTGCCTTTCCTAACGATTTAGTCAGTACATCTGCAATTTGATCGTCCGTAGTCACACTTATTAGTCCCTTTTTTCATAATCATAAACAAAATGATAACTTATATCTATATGCTTGGAATTTTTTGAAAATTTTCCATTTTTTGATAAGGCTATCGCTCCAATATTGTCTTCATATATTTTTACTGGATTGTCATTCTTCACGACAAAAACAGATAAAATGCCCTTAATTGGAATGATTTCTTCTACACAATCAGCAAGAGCGTAGTATTCAGCATGCGTTGAGGCTCTGGAGACAATTTTTTGTTTTTGCGATTTCCATAGTACTACATTTCCAAAAACTCGTATGATTATCCCTGTAGTCGATTTTCTGTCCGTAGTGTCTGCAGCCCAATCAGCGTCAACAAATGCATCCATTATTTCCTGAGTAGTTGAGTTATAAACAAGATTTATGGAACGAGTGTGATACAAGTATTTTAGAACACGTGTGCTGTCATAGCTATTTTGGAATCGACTTAGGTAATTGACCGCAAATGAAATGTCTGGGCGAGTACCATTTGCAATATACAATAATGCTCCAATTAAATTCCTATATTTCAGTTCTTCATCCACTATATCAGCAGGTTCAATTTTTCGATTCATTTCCATAGGTGTATCGAACCTTTTACTATTTATTATTCCGTACTTATGACTAAGATTTTCAATATATTTTTCTTGATTCAAGTATATTTCCTCTTTACTTTGGTTACGTTGTACTTCAATTCCCAAGTATTGCTTTATTTGTCCCAAGTCTTTCATGCGAAATCGTTTATTAAGCATGATCTTAACTTCATCTATAGCCATTTCATTTATACCACTGATTAATATATCATCCACATATAAAATAATATATATTTTTGTGTCGTTTATCTCTCCAGTATACAGACAGTAATCATAATCAGATCTTTTAAAATGCAAGCTTATCATGTAATTATGAAAACAATCATACCAGTCACGTGGACTTTCTCTCAATCCATAAAGCGCCTTCTTAAGTAAACAAACCTTATCTGACTGTATATTACTACCATCAGGAGGGTAGATGTAAACTTCAGACTTGATATTTCCGTTTAAAAAAGCTGTTTGAACATCCATTTGTTCTATTTTTAAATTTTTAACACATGCAATTGACAGCAACACCTTTAGCGTGCTCATTCTTGCAACCGGTGAATAAACTTCTTCATCGCTTTGGTACAACTGTTGGAAATGCGACTTTGGCGACAATGCGCGCTTTGCATACTCCATCTGTCTTAATTCTATATATCCACTTTACTTCAATTATTTTCTTATTTATTGGAACGTTGACCAAATCCCATGTGTCGTTTTCTTTTAAACCATCAAGTTCTTGTTTCATAGCCGCTTTCCATTTTCTTGACTCTTCGCAGTTCAATGGTTCTTGGTAGTTTTCAGGTATCAAAGCATTGCAATAGTTTGTATATACGACATGATCATCAAATTTCACAACATTTCACACATTATGTTACGCTTGGGGCGTGTATCTTATTTAACTTCCTCAGTTTTGCTGCATTGATCATCGTCAGTTTTATTTTCTTTTATTTTCAAAACTCTTTCTTCTTCTTCTTCTTCTTCTTCTTCTTCTTCTTCTTCTTCTTCTTTTGGCGTTTCCCCTTCGTATTTTTCTTCGTTATCAGTATTTCTATAAATGGTATATCTTGCACGTGACGACTTACAACTATTTTGTCATTAACCAATATCTGTATACCCTATTAATATTAATTCCTTTTTCGGCCTTTGGATTTAGCTTTGAATATCTGCATGCCTCGGGAATTCGTACAAAAGCAGTGCTTCCATATAAGTGTAAGTTTGAAACATCAGCCCTTTTATTAAAAAATATTTCATATGGTGTTTTTCTTATTCTTGTGTTTGCTAATAGGCGATTTCCAATGTAGGCAGCCGTGTAAATACATTCTGGCCAATAAAACTTGTCGACATTTGCCTCTGACAGCAAGCAGCGTGCACGATCCATTATCGTTCTGTTGTGCCTTTCGGCGACTCCGTTCAATTCGTGTGTGTATGCTGGTCCTGGTTTCAAATAAATACCTTCTCGTTTCGCTAATTCATCAAAGTTTTTGTTAAGATATGATTCTCTTCCATTGTCACATCGAATTTCTTTAATACTTTTTCCAGTTTGATTTTTTACTAATTTCCTAATATACCTAATGAAGCAATAAAAAACATCACTTTTTTGTTTTATGCAATACACAACAGCAATTTTACTGAAATCATCTATAAAAGACACAAAGTATTTCTCACCATTATGACCTGTCTGAGTTATTGGACCATGGACATCTGTATGGACTATTTGTAACAAATCATTTGCTCTTGTACGTTTGTTTTTAAATTTCAAATTTGTCATTTTATTCTCCGGACAAACTTCGCATTTTATAAATTCGTTTTCGAGTTTCACCGGTGTTCCATTTAGCAGCTGAGCTTCACACAAATATTTTAAATCTCTAAAATTTGTGTGACAAAGTATATATCTATGCCATTTTTCTATATTTGAAATTCCCATTGAACTAGTGTACGTACTTGTTTTCTTATTCTCAAGTCTGGCAACTTCTCCATTTAATTCAAAGAGTTTATTTCTTTTAACAGCAATAGCAATGAGTTTTTCTTTCGAATTACAAATTTTATTGTAATTCATTGTCTTTCTCAAACATTATTTTTAATTGTTTTGATTTACAAATACAAGAGACACTTAGTAAGTTTTGTTTCATTTCTGGTACATAGTATATACATTTTTAATCTTTATTTCCTCCGACTTATCATTAATGTTAATCATTACATTACCAATTTTTCCAGATATTAGTTTAAAACCATCACCAACTTTAATATCAACCGGGTTTTGTAGATTTTTGGATTCATAAAAGTACTCATCTGTGTTTATTATGTGATCTGAGCAACCACTATCTAGTAGCCATTTAATATTTCTACTTCTTCTATTTTGCTACTTTTCATTACTTCAACCTTGAATGAATTGTAATTTCTACTGTCATCTAGACTCGAATTTCCAGCCACTTTTCTATCGTGTCTATTTTGTATATGTTTGAAAAGGTTGCCTTTTGTAATAATTATTAAAGTTTTCTGGGCAGTAACGTTGGATGTGCCCTGACTTATTACACTGACTTAACATACCGCTTCAGTAGTCGTTGCACTGCTATGCTGATTATCCTTTGAATTGAGATACTTGTTCTGATTGCGTTGTACGTGTCGAAACCTATGACCTCTAGGATTTTTAGTTAAATTTGAACTAAACGTGCGAGTGTAATTTCTGCTGTACTCAAAGTAGTAACTTTTACCGTTTCTCTTTTGATACTCTAACAGTAATTTAGATTTTACATACTCAACTGTTTTCTCCTTCGTTGGCAGTGCATCAATAATATCAACAATACGTGAGAAGTTAACGTTAATAACAGATAATTCAATTTATCCTCTTCATTCACAGTCTCACCAGTATTTTTGAGCCTATTTATATGCGTTTCAAATTCGTTAAAGAAGTCACTTGGATTTTCACCTTCTTTCATTTTTAATTCTAACAATCTTCTTTTACACAATAGCTTTACTGCACTGTTTTTAACTAGATAAATTTCGTCAAGCTTTGCAATCATATTTTTCGCAGTCGTTTCTGATATTATTAATTCTAACTGAGTGTTTGAAATACTGTTTACGATGTAACTTTTTGCTTTAATTTCCTTTTTTATTCCAATCTTCGACTCTTATTTCAGCCGGTCTTTCATCATGTAGAATAACCTCGTTACAGTCTTTCATTTCTAAAAATAAATTTAGCCTGAATTTCCAGTTCCATAAAATATTTGTAACATGAAATCGTCCTTTTTTTCACTTGCCATGCTTCAAACTTAGGTTATCTTCCTTTCACAACTAAATTTCTTTTCTTTACTGTTAACGAACAAACCACGGACCTCTGCTACCATGTTAAAATACTGTTTATATTATTTATTATAATGAATCTTGTTACAAAACAAACACACTTATTTTCCATTGTGAAAAGAAAACTTAAAAACTAAAAGAACATTCCTCGACGTGTGCTTCTCTCACAAACACACACACACACTCCTAAACACTAAACAAACTAACGAATTTTAAGTCATATTTCTAACAATAACAGTAACAGTTTATAAAAAAATAACGAATTTCCACAGATGCATAGAAATGCATATCAATAATGTACTGAATTAGGCGAATCGAATAATGTATAACTCACCCCGATCCGTGAACGGGCCTAGCGTTTGCTAGGAATATAATGTTCCATAACTTTTCAACAAAGTCTAAAATTTTTCCCAAGGGTTTTTGAATACCTATACACTGTATAGATATCCTGTTTCCTTCAACCGAACGACATGTGTCCCTAAAAAATATATTTATAAAGTAAGTCGGTCAAGTAGGAAGAATATTCAGATATTTAAGAATATGAATATATTGGTAAAAATATCCATTCCTCTTACCTTTATGTCCTGTGTATTGGATAATATAGATTTACATACTTTTACCGCTGAATTCGAAATTCTGAACTAAACATAGGTACAGGACTCGTAAAAACCGTTTTTTATTCTTTTTATAGTTTTATCTGTTTTCCAAAAAACAACCAATTAAATTAAGTTGCAAGAATGCAAAAGCGATAAAACTTACAGAGGCTTTAATAGAAAATTATAAAACAAAATGTTTACTTAAGACTTTACCTTTTGTAAAAACCGGCGATATTGACTGTGTGTGTGTAAATCGTCGTACGTTCGTGCCCGGTGCAGTAAAACACGTGCATCGATCTAGGTTACGTACGTTCCTCACGTGCCACTTTCTCAATCTATACTTTTACATAAAAATTACTTAGAAAATCACTCCTACTCCTCATTTGGACAGAATTTTTACTTTCATGATTTTAGCGAAAAGTCGTTTTCCTGCTCGGGGAACACATATGTACAGGGTGTTCGGCCACCCCTGGGAAAAATTTTAATGGGGGATTCTAGATGCCAAAATACGAAAATACAGACGAAAATCAAGAATACCAATTTGTTGATAGAGGCTACGTTGAAAAGTTATTAACAATTAAACTCAAAAATTTCAAATCGTTCTGGAAAAATTGTTATCGGTTGCGGGGGTCAATTGCAATCATTTTTGGTGAATACACATACCTCCGAAATCTTACCCACTTTCGAGATAAAAATTCGAGAATGTGTGAAATTTTTTCGATGGAAAAGAAAAATTTCAAATCGTTTTGGAAAAATTGTTATCGGTTGCGGGGGTTACTTACAACCATTTTGGGTGAATCGTCATACCCCCCTAATCATGCGCATTTTCGAGAAAGAAATTCAGTACGGGCGGAACTTTAAACGTTAATAACTTTTTAATAAAGCCTCCATTAACAAATTGGTATTCTTGATTTTCGTCTTACTTTGGTCTCTAGAATCCCCTGGGAGAAATTGTAATGGGAGATTCTAGAGGTTAAAGTAGGATGAAAATCAAGAATACCAATTTGTTGATGGAGTAATACGATACTAAACAAGTTATTGACGTTTAAAGTTCCGCTCTTACTTTCGAATTTTTTTCTCGAAAATGCGCAGGATTTCGTATGTGGTATGTCTATTCACCGAAAATAATTGTAATTGACCCCCGAAACCGAAAGTAATTTTTTCAGAACGATTTGAAATTTTCTTTTTCTTTCGTCGAAAAATTTAGGCACTGTCTGTCGATTTTTCTTAAAAATTCCTTTCTGATTTTTATTCAGTTTGTAAAATAGTTGTTTAATAATACTCTTTGTGTAGGTACCCATGAGCTCTACTCGCGAAAAAAAACGTTTCATTGGAATATATTCACTATTCACTATATCAGTAGGAGTTGCGGGGGCTGTTTGAAAATTTGACCAGTTATATGGGATTTTTCTCACTTTACGGGGTCAAGGAACAACTTTTCCAACATCTCTACATATTCTCCATTAAAATATGCGTTGTGTTGCTGTTTGAAACATTAAAATCGTTCAATCCGGCTGTCGACCAAAAAAAAAAAATGCTTGTAACTGACCCCTGCAACGAAAACTAATTCTTCCAAGACGATTCGAAATTCTTTTTTACTTGAATTTTTTTTGTCGAAACTGAGTAGGATTTCGGGGGTACGATTCTAACTGACCTCCGCGACCAAAAATAATTTTTTCAGAACGATTTGAAATTTTTTTATTTAATGTTATTAATAACTACTTTTTAACGAAACCTCAGTCGAAAAATTGATATTCTTAATTTTCGTCTTATTTTGGCTTCTAGAATCTCCCATTAAAATTTTTCCCAGGGGTGGTCAGACACCCTGTATATATTAAATCAATATTAATGAAATTACACCTTGACCGAATTCATTTCAATCCCCCCACACTAATACATATATTGTGTGTAGCCCATAAATGGTTGAGAATGGAGTCACCTTTCCTATACTGGTATTATTAGATGGTCGCAGGTCCTGCATAAATTTCAATTTACATAATTTTTGTTTTGAGTAAACTCATTTTACTTTTTTGTATATTACCTAATGCAACTCATATTTTCCAGCCATGCGATGTAGAAATATTTAGACGATTAAAAGTTGCATGGCGAAAGGTAGTACAGGAACATAGACAAAGTACGTAGGTAGACTAAACCCATTACGAAGGTGAATTTCGCACCAATATATATATCATACCATATATAAATTCCATGAAGAAGGAAATGCTTTTAAAGCTTGTGGTGGCCTATGACCGTTTAACTCAAATACAATTTACTAGACAAAACGTATTTCAGAAAGAAGAAAATAAATTAGAATTCATGTCGCCAGATGAAACTGACATCAATGACAGCAATATAGGTAGTTTTACATAGCATTCAAGAGCATATTCCAGATGATCTGAGAGGGGAACAATTTTCTTTTCTATATAGAAAATATTAAAATACAATCGGGACACAACTAAGACACAACACAAGACACAACTCGCAGAGAGAAAGCACTGCTGATGTTCAACGCAGTGCAGTTCATAGTAACAGTAAAACCAATACCAGTGTAGAAGACTAATTTAACAACGTTTCGCTAGAAGAAACTAATATATGATATACTGATCATTAATTAACTTTAATATTTCATGACAATGATGCTTTTACTTTTTTCTAATGGGAATTGTTTTGTTTCCGATGGTACTGAAATCAAACTACATTAATTCTACAACGTTACTTTACTTATTTTCTCGTAAAGACAAAGATTCTTCAGAATCTATTCTGGATAAACATTATCAACATTATCAAAAAATTGAAAAAACAACAAAGAAAAGAAAAGAAAAGAAAAGAAATATAGAAAGGTGTGTGCAATCAAAGTTACATCAAAGACATGGAAATAGACTCAGCTTGAAAAAATAGAAGCAATTGATAACCAGGAAAAAGAAAAACAAAGAATGAAAGAAGAACGATTAGAAAAGAAAAAAACAAGCCGAGAAATTAAAAGAAGAAAAGCTATTGAAAAAAGAAAGAAAAACAGAAAAATGAAAAGGAAAAGGAGAAAGAAAAGCAAGACGAAGAGAAGGAGAAATGTAAAACTCAAACTAAAAATAAAAATAAAGTTAAGAACGTGAAAAGAAAATAATAAATAATATTATTGTGTTGTTTTTACAGGGTGAATGTAGTAACTGAACCAGGTGGTTATGACTATGCAACATTTTTATTAGCATCTTTTTCAAACTCCACTTGGAACAACACTGTACGTATGTATGTATGGGATTATCAGGAACCGTGTTTGTTCGTTAATCGGCACACTCGTATTTATTTCGTTAAACACAGTCACACCTACTACGTACTTTTCTTCAATCTTTCTCTCTTCCGTGCTGTCTTTTCTCGCTTTCTGGGTTATTCACCCATCAGCTGTTCGGCCGTACGCTCGCCGCGTGTTGACGGCTTTTTCGGCGGTAACCGTCTTCGCTCGTGCAAGCTCGTGGACAGCGAACGATTCGCTGTTCGGCCAAAAATTCGTGCGCGATTTAATAATTTTCAACTGCACGGTTCCCTACATACAGGGTGTTCGGCCATCCATGGGAAAAATTTTAATGGGGGATTCTAGAGGTCAAAATAAGACGAAAATCAAGAATACCAATTTGTTGATGGAGGCACTATTAAAAAGTTATTAATGTTTAAAGTTCCGCTCGTACTGAATTTTTTTCTCGAAAATGCGCAAGATTACGGGGGTATGTCTATACATAAAAAATGATTGTCACCGACCCTCGCAACTGAAAATAATTTTTCACAGAACGATTTGAAATCTTTCTTTTTCATCGAAAAATATAGGCACCCGATTAGATTTTCGGTAAGGAATTTTTTTCTCGAAAGTGCGTAGGATTTCGGGGGTATGTGTAATGACCAAAAATGATTGTAATTGACCCCTGTAACCGAAAATAATTTTTTTAGAACGATTTGAAAAATTTGTTATTCGCCGAAAAATATCAACACATACTCGAATTTTTTTCTCGAAACTGAGTAGGATTTCGAATATATGTCTATTCACTAAAAATGCTTGTAATTGACCTCCGCAGCCGAAAATAATTTTCCTGGAACGATTTGAAATTTTTGAATCAAATTGTTAATAACTTTTTAACGAAGCCTCCATCAACAAATTGGTATTCTTGATTTTCGTCTTAGTTTGGCCTCTAGAATATCCTATTAAAATGTTTCTCAGGGCTGGCCGAACACCCTCTATACTACTATGTTTACTAGATCCTGGGTTTTTTTCGGGTTTGAATCACGTAGTAATGTGGTAACAAACTGAAGCAGTCAATTAAACCTGGTTTCGATCAATATTTTAGAGGAACACACCGGTTAGGTCTGGGATTTGCGCGCATATGGCTTATACTTTCGCCTTTTTCGCAAACTTGTTGGCCAGATCCTGGGTATTTTCCGTGTTTGAAACACGTAGTAATGTGGTGACACACTGAAGCAGTCAATTAAACCTGGTTTCGATCAATATTTCAGAGGATAACACCGGTTAGGTCTGGGTTAGGTCTGGGTTATGCCCGCATCTGGCTCATGATTTTGCCTTCTTCGCATACTTGTTGGCCAGATCCTGGGTTTTTTTCATGTTTGACTCACGTAGTAATGTGGTAACACACTGAAGCAGTCAATAAAACCTGGTTTCGATCAATATTTTAGAGGAACACACCGGTTAGGTCTGGGATTTGCGCGCATATGGCTTATACTTTCGCCTTTTTCGCAAACTTGTTGGCTAGATCCTGGGTTTTTTTCGGTTTTGAATACCGCAGTAATGAGGTACCACATTGAAGCAGTCAATTAAACCTGGTTTCGATCAATATTTTAGAGGATAACGCCGGTTAGGTCTGGGTTAGGTCTGGGAAATGAGCGCATCTGGCTCATGATTTTGCCTTCTTCGCATACTTGTTGGCCAGATCCTGGGTTTTTTTCGTGTTTGAATCACGTAATAATGTGGTAACACACTGAAGCTGTCAATTAAACCTGGTTTCGATCAATATTTTAGAGGATAACACCGGTTAGGTCTGGGTTAGGTCTGGGTTATGCCCGCATCTGGCTCATGATTTTGCCTTCTTCGCATACTTGTTGGCCAGATCCTGGGTATTTTCCGTGTTTGAATCACGTAGTAATGTGGTGACACACTGAAGCAGTCAATTAAACCTGGTTTCGATCAATATTTTAGAGGATAACACCGGTTAGGTCTGGGTTAGGTCTGGGATATGCCCGCATCTGGCTCATGATTTTGCCGTCTTCGCATACTTGTTGGCCAGATCCTGGGGTTTTTTCGTGTTTGAATCACGTAGTAATGTGGTGACACACTGAAGCAGTCAATTAAACCTGGTTTCGATCAATATTTTAGAGGATAACACCGGTTAGGTCTGGGTTAGGTCTGGGTTATGCCCGCATCTGGCACATGATTTTGCCGTCTTCGCATACTTGTTGGCCAGATCCTGGGGTTTTTTCGTGTTTGAATCACGTAGTAATGTGGTGACACACTGAAGCAGTCAATTAAACCTGGTTTCGATCAATATTTTAGAGGATAACACCGGTTAGGTCTGGGTTAGGTCTGGGTTATGCCGGCATCTGGCTCATGATTTTGCCTTCTTCGCATACTTGTTGGCCAGATCCTGGGTTTTTTTCATGTTTGAATCACGTAGTAATGTGGTAACACACTGAAGCAGTCAATTAAACCTGGTTTCGATCAATATTTTAGAGGATAACACCGGTTAGGTCTGGGTTAGGACTGGGTTATGCTCGCATCTGGCTCATGATTTTGCCGTCTTCGCATACTTGTTGGCCAGATTCTGGGGTTTTTTCGTGTTTGAATCACGTAGTAATGTGGTAACACACTGAAGCAGTCAATTAAACCTGGTTTCGATCAATATTTCAGAGGATAACACCGGTTAGGTCTGGGTTATGCCCGCATCTGGCTCATGATTTTGCCGTCTTCGCATACTTGTTGGCCAGATCCTGGGGTTTTTTCGTGTTTGAATCACGTAGTAATGTGGTGACACACTGAAGCAGTCAATTAAACCTGGTTTCGATCAATATTTTAGAGGATAACGCCGGTTAGGTCTGGGTTAGGTCTGGGTTATGCCCGCATCTGGCTCATGATTTTGCCTTCTTCGCATACTTGTTGGCCAGATCCTGGGGTTTTTTCGTGTTTGAATCACGTAGTAATGTGGTGACACACTGAAGCAGTCAATTAAACCTGGTTTCGATCAATATTTTAGAGGATAACGCCGGTTAGGTCTGGGTTAGGTCTGGGTTATGCCCGCATCTGGCTCATGATTTTGCCGTCTTCGCATACTTGTTGGCCAGATCCTGGGGTTTTTTCGTGTTTGAATCACGTAATAATGTGGTAACACACTGAAGCTGTCAATTAAACCTGGTTTCGATCAATATTTTAGAGGATAACACCGGTTAGGTCTGGGTTAGGTCTGGGTTATGCCCGCATCTGGCTCATGATTTTGCCTTCTTCGCATACTTGTTGGCCAGATCCTGGGTATTTTCCGTGTTTGAATCACGTAGTAATGTGGTGACACACTGAAGCAGTCAATTAAACCTGGTTTCGATCAATATTTTAGAGGATAACACCGGTTAGGTCTGGGTTAGGTCTGGGTTATGCCCGCATCTGGCTCATGATTTTGCCGTCTTCGCATACTTGTTGGCCAGATCCTGGGTATTTTCCGTGTTTGAATCACGTAGTAATGTGGTAACACACTGAAGCAGTCAATTAAACCTGGTTTCGATCAATATTTCAGAGGATAACACCGGTTAGGTCTGGGTTAGGTCTGGGTTATGCCCGCATCTGGCTCATGATTTTGCCTTCTTCGCATACTTGTTGGCCAGATCCTGGGTTTTTTTCGTGTTTGAATCACGTAGTAATGTGGTAATACACTGAAGCAGTCAATTAAACCTGGTTTCGATCAATATTTCAGAGGATAACACCGGTTAGAACTGGGTTTCGTCTGGGTTATGTCCGCACCTGGCTCATGATTTTGCCATCTTCGCATACTTGTTGGCCAGATCTTGGGTTTTTTTCGTGTTTGAATCATGTAGTAATGTGGTAACACACTGAAGCAGTCAATTAAACCTGGTTTCGATCAATATTTCAGAGGATAACACCGGTTAGGTCTGGGTTAGGTCTGGGTTATGCCCGCATCTGGCTCATGATTTTGCCTTCTTCGCATACTTGTTGGCCAGATCTTGGGTTTTTTTCGTGTTTGAATCACGTAGTAATGTGGTAACACACTGAAGCAGTCAATTAAACCTGGTTTCGATCAATATTTTAGAGGATAACACCGGTTAGGTCTGGGTTAGGTCTGGGTTATGCCCGCATCTGGCTCATGATTTTGCCTTCTTCGCATACTTGTTGGCCAGATCCTGGGTATTTTCCGTGTTTGAATCACGTAGTAATGTGGTGACACACTGAAGCAGTCAATTAAACCTGGTTTCGATCAATATTTTAGAGGATAACACCGGTTAGGTCTGGGTGAGGTCTGGGTTATGCCCGCATCTGGCTCATGATTTTGCCGTCTTCGCATACTTGTTGGCCAGATCCTGGGGTTTTTCCGTGTTTGAATCACGTAGTAATGTGGTGACACACTGAAGCAGTCAATTAAACCTGGTTTCGATCAATATTTTAGAGGATAACACCGGTTAGGTCTGGGTTAGGTCTGGGTTATGCCCGCATCTGGCTCATGATTTTGCCTTCTTCGCATACTTGTTGGCCAGATCCTGGGTATTTTCCGTGTTTGAATCACGTAGTAATGTGGTGACACACTGAAGCAGTCAATTAAACCTGGTTTCGATCAATATTTTAGAGGATAACACCGGTTAGGTCTGGGTGAGGTCTGGGTTATGCCCGCATCTGGCTCATGATTTTGCCGTCTTCGCATACTTGTTGGCCAGATCCTGGGGTTTTTCCGTGTTTGAATCACGTAGTAATGTGGTGACACACTGAAGCAGTCAATTAAACCTGGTTTCGATCAATATTTTAGAGGATAACACCGGTTAGGTCTGGGTTAGGTCTGGGTTATGCCCGCATCTGGCTCATGATTTTGCCTTCTTCGCATACTTGTTGGCCAGATCTTGGGTTTTTTTCGTGTTTGAATCACGTAGTAATGTGGTAACACACTGAAGCAGTCAATTAAACCTGGTTTCGATCAATATTTTAGAGGATAACACCGGTTAGGTCTGGGTTAGGTCTGGGTTATGCCCGCATCTGGCTCATGATTTTGCCGTCTTCGCATACTTGTTGGCCAGATCCTGGGTTTTTTTCGTGTTTGATTCACGTAGTAATGTGGTAACACACTGAAGCAGTCAATTAAACCTGGTTTCGATCAATATTTTAGAGGATAACACCGGTTAGGTCTGGGTTAGGTCTGGGTTATGCCCGCATCTGGCTCACGATTTTGCCTTCATCGCATACTTGTTGGCCAGATCCTGGGTTTTTTTCGTGTTTGAATCACGTACTAATGTGGTAACACACTGAAGCAGTCAATTAAACCTGGTTTCGATTAATATTTTAGAGGATAACACCGGTTAGGTCTTGGTTAGGTCTGAGTTATGCCCGCATCTGGCTCATGATTTTGCCTTCTTCGCATACGTGTTGGCCACGTGTTGACGATAAAACTGTAAGATAAAGGATGAATTAAGTTCCAAGTCCCTAAAATTTTCCAAATCATAGATTTAAAAATGATTTAGATATTTACATGATTTTAGTGTGGGTATTTATACAAGTATGTAAATCTCTATTTATGCATAACATGTTACCCCTAAATGGGCAAGTTAATGAATTATATACATGTTAATTGTATAATAATAACCCTTTGTTCCTCATAAAAATTCACAACTGAATTGCTATCATTCTAAAAAAATCCATCCCAAAATTTATTATCAAAACTAGTAATAAATTATTTGAACAAGGTGATAACAGATTTGAAATATTTAATAAAATTTAAATACCAGATATTGATAGTATTAATAAAATATAATATTAATTCTATTTTGACACTGTTATTTGATTTTAATATTAATTATAGATACTTTGATTATTGATTTATTAAAACATAAAGTTAATGAAGTCCCAGTAGATTATAAATATTTTAAAGAGCATGAATTAGCATAGAATTTCATAAAAAATTTGATGAGTGATAGAAGTAACTTGAATAATCTGAATTTTGTAGCTTTTACTATATCTTTGGATATGGAATCACAGATTCATTTTATTAATAAAAATAGAGATAGTACTGATGATTTACTCAGACTCGTTAAAGTAAGTGGGCCAAGTGGGAAGAATATTAAGATAGATGGATAGATATTGGTAAAAGTATACTTCTTGTCCTTATATAGGAAATCTTTAATATTACAAATAAACTCTTTCTGTAAAATCTTGAACTTATCATTATAATTTATAGAATTAAAGTCAACGCATCTAATAATGAAAGTGAACTGAAGTATTTTATAGACTTGTCAAGAACGTTTTTTGGTATATTCCTAGCAAACGACCCGTTCAACGATCGGGATGAGTTATACGTAATTCGATTCGTCTAATTCAGTATATTATTTCATTAGTATATGCATTTCATTATCTGCGGAAATTCGGTATTTTTACAAAGTAACTAAGTATTTTAAATATATTCTGATAGGTTCACAGGTGGAAACAAGCGACTGTCGTTACCTGTGTTCAAAATGCCAGCTAGTAAAATGCTAATTTGTTAACAATAACATTTGTTGAATGAAATTTCTGCTATTTCTGCAAATATCTCATTGAATAAATCACCATCTTTCTATTATATATACATTTACTAAATACATAATGGCTCAGGTATCCAATGAAGTTACTCTTATTGGAAATATAAAATATTGATAGTATTATATGTTAGAAAAAAGTGGTGTCTTCAATTTAATTCATGTAAGCATCAGTAATGAGATCTTGAAAATTGACGCTGTGATTAATTTTCAAATGGCCTCTGTGCCATTATTTCTACAACAAAATGTTGATTCATCAGTCTCTATCTACTCTACCCTTCCACAATTGCTGCGCAGTATTTTTATTTAATGTTAGTTATATAATATATCACGACATTGCTCATAATTATACGTTAGCATATATGGTAATTTTAAAACAATATCTGTAACTGAGTTTGTTTTTAGAAAACCACGTTCTTTGCTTTTCAAATATCTTTATATAATGCAATGGCTTTTAAAAACTAAGGGTATAAACATCTCACCGTAAACCGTAAATAGTTTACATTTTAAAGATCCAGAAACAGGCGCTCATACGAATAAAACAGAAACTACGTGGAAGCATAGTAAACACTTTTTGCCTGAATATTGTCGGTTAGTATTTGCAGTTCCACACGTTTTTTAATATGTTTTTCTAACATATAATACAAAATAATAAATATTATATTTTCTATTTTCAGCAAAAAAGATAATTTCATTGGGTACTTAAGCCATTACGTGTTTTATAAACCTTCCAAGCAAGGAAAGGATGATTTATTTAATCAGTTCTTAAAAGAAATTTCAGAAATTTCATTTGATGATGATTGATTCTGTAAAAAATCAAAATATACCAGACTTAGATGATAATGAAATTTAATAATAAAAACAAGTTAAGCCAACGTACTGCGTGCAATAGTAATTTACTATATATTGTAAACACTGTCAGCGGCGGGGAGACATTTTTTACTGTTGCTGCATGTACTGTCTACATACCTGGTTTTAATACTGTCCACCTGACCGACTCGTGGAAGTTCTATGCCTAAAAAAATGATTTTTATGCATCATACAAATTCTTCTACAAATTCCCATTTGACAATGTAGAATAGATCCAATTAGATAAATTATTTATAATTTTTAAAATGAACATAGCAACGATTTAATGTTAATCATTACATTACCAATCTTTCCAGATATTAGTTTAAAACCATCACCAACTTTAATATCAACCGGGTTTTGTAGATTTTTGGATTCATAAAAGTACTCATCTGTGTTTATTATGTGATCTGAGCAACCACTATCTAGTAGCCATTTAATATTTCTACTTCTTCTATTTTGCTACTTTTCATTACTTCAACCTTGAATGAATTGTAATTTCTACTGTCATCTAGACTCGAATTTCCAGCCACTTTTCTATCGTGTCTATTTTGTATATGTTTGAAAAGGTTGCCTTTTGTAATAATTATTAAAGTTTTCTGGGCAGTAACGTTGGATGTGCCCTGACTTATTACACTGACTTAACATACCGCTTCAGTAGTCGTTGCACTGCTATGCTGATTATCCTTTGAATTGAGATACTTGTTCTGATTGCGTTGTACGTGTCGAAACCTATGACCTCTAGGATTTTTAGTTAAATTTGAACTAAACGTGCGAGTGTAATTTCTGCTGTACTCAAAGTAGTAACTTTTACCGTTTCTCTTTTGATACTCTAACAGTAATTTAGATTTTACATACTCAACTGTTTTCTCCTTCGTTGGCAGTGCATCAATAATATCAACAATACGTGAGAAGTTAACGTTAATAACAGATAATTCAATTTATCCTCTTCATTCACAGTCTCACCAGTATTTTTGAGCCTATTTATATGCGTTTCAAATTCGTTAAAGAAGTCACTTGGATTTTCACCTTCTTTCATTTTTAATTCTAACAATCTTCTTTTACACAATAGCTTTACTGCACTGTTTTTAACTAGATAAATTTCGTCAAGCTTTGCAATCATATTTTTCGCAGTCGTTTCTGATATTATTAATTCTAACTGAGTGTTTGAAATACTGTTTACGATGTAACTTTTTGCTTTAATTTCCTTTTTTATTCCAATCTTCGACTCT
Organism: Colletes latitarsis; assembly: GCF_051014445.1. Taxonomy (NCBI): domain Eukaryota; kingdom Metazoa; phylum Arthropoda; class Insecta; order Hymenoptera; family Colletidae; genus Colletes; species Colletes latitarsis. Next base: position 10,022,032 of record NC_135142.1, read on the forward strand.
TATTTCAGCCGGTCTTTCATCATGTAGAATAACCTCGTTACAGTCTTTCATTTCTAAAAATAAATTTAGCCTGAATTTCCAGTTCCATAAAATATTTGTAACATGAAATCGTCCTTTTTTTCACTTGCCATGCTTCAAACTTAGGTTATCTTCCTTTCACAACTAAATTTCTTTTCTTTACTGTTAACGAACAAACCACGGACCTCTGCTACCATGTTAAAATACTGTTTATATTATTTATTATAATGAATCTTGTTACAAAACAAACACACTTATTTTCCATTGTGAAAAGAAAACTTAAAAACTAAAAGAACATTCCTCGACGTGTGCTTCTCTCACAAACACACACACACACTCCTAAACACTAAACAAACTAACGAATTTTAAGTCATATTTCTAACAATAACAGTAACAGTTTATAAAAAAATAACGAATTTCCACAGATGCATAGAAATGCATATCAATAATGTACTGAATTAGGCGAATCGAATAATGTATAACTCACCCCGATCCGTGAACGGGCCTAGCGTTTGCTAGGAATATAATGTTCCATAACTTTTCAACAAAGTCTAAAATTTTTCCCAAGGGTTTTTGAATACCTATACACTGTATAGATATCCTGTTTCCTTCAACCGAACGACATGTGTCCCTAAAAAATATATTTATAAAGTAAGTCGGTCAAGTAGGAAGAATATTCAGATATTTAAGAATATGAATATATTGGTAAAAATATCCATTCCTCTTACCTTTATGTCCTGTGTATTGGATAATATAGATTTACATACTTTTACCGCTGAATTCGAAATTCTGAACTAAACATAGGTACAGGACTCGTAAAAACCGTTTTTTATTCTTTTTATAGTTTTATCTGTTTTCCAAAAAACAACCAATTAAATTAAGTTGCAAGAATGCAAAAGCGATAAAACTTACAGAGGCTTTAATAGAAAATTATAAAACAAAATGTTTACTTAAGACTTTACCTTTTGTAAAAACCGGCGATATTGACTGTGTGTGTGTAAATCGTCGTACGTTCGTGCCCGGTGCAGTAAAACACGTGCATCGATCTAGGTTACGTACGTTCCTCACGTGCCACTTTCTCAATCTATACTTTTACATAAAAATTACTTAGAAAATCACTCCTACTCCTCATTTGGACAGAATTTTTACTTTCATGATTTTAGCGAAAAGTCGTTTTCCTGCTCGGGGAACACATATGTACAGGGTGTTCGGCCACCCCTGGGAAAAATTTTAATGGGGGATTCTAGATGCCAAAATACGAAAATACAGACGAAAATCAAGAATACCAATTTGTTGATAGAGGCTACGTTGAAAAGTTATTAACAATTAAACTCAAAAATTTCAAATCGTTCTGGAAAAATTGTTATCGGTTGCGGGGGTCAATTGCAATCATTTTTGGTGAATACACATACCTCCGAAATCTTACCCACTTTCGAGATAAAAATTCGAGAATGTGTGAAATTTTTTCGATGGAAAAGAAAAATTTCAAATCGTTTTGGAAAAATTGTTATCGGTTGCGGGGGTTACTTACAACCATTTTGGGTGAATCGTCATACCCCCCTAATCATGCGCATTTTCGAGAAAGAAATTCAGTACGGGCGGAACTTTAAACGTTAATAACTTTTTAATAAAGCCTCCATTAACAAATTGGTATTCTTGATTTTCGTCTTACTTTGGTCTCTAGAATCCCCTGGGAGAAATTGTAATGGGAGATTCTAGAGGTTAAAGTAGGATGAAAATCAAGAATACCAATTTGTTGATGGAGTAATACGATACTAAACAAGTTATTGACGTTTAAAGTTCCGCTCTTACTTTCGAATTTTTTTCTCGAAAATGCGCAGGATTTCGTATGTGGTATGTCTATTCACCGAAAATAATTGTAATTGACCCCCGAAACCGAAAGTAATTTTTTCAGAACGATTTGAAATTTTCTTTTTCTTTCGTCGAAAAATTTAGGCACTGTCTGTCGATTTTTCTTAAAAATTCCTTTCTGATTTTTATTCAGTTTGTAAAATAGTTGTTTAATAATACTCTTTGTGTAGGTACCCATGAGCTCTACTCGCGAAAAAAAACGTTTCATTGGAATATATTCACTATTCACTATATCAGTAGGAGTTGCGGGGGCTGTTTGAAAATTTGACCAGTTATATGGGATTTTTCTCACTTTACGGGGTCAAGGAACAACTTTTCCAACATCTCTACATATTCTCCATTAAAATATGCGTTGTGTTGCTGTTTGAAACATTAAAATCGTTCAATCCGGCTGTCGACCAAAAAAAAAAAATGCTTGTAACTGACCCCTGCAACGAAAACTAATTCTTCCAAGACGATTCGAAATTCTTTTTTACTTGAATTTTTTTTGTCGAAACTGAGTGGGATTTCGGGGGTACGATTCTAACTGACCTCCGCGACCAAAAATAATTTTTTCAGAACGATTTGAAATTTTTTTATTTAATGTTATTAATAACTACTTTTTAACGAAACCTCAGTCGAAAAATTGATATTCTTAATTTTCGTCTTATTTTGGCTTCTAGAATCTCCCATTAAAATTTTTCCCAGGGGTGGCCAAACACCCTGTATATATTAAATCAATATTAATGAAATTACACCTTGACCGAATTCATTTCAATCCCCCCACACTAATACATATATTGTGTGTAGCCCATAAATGGTTGAGAATGGAGTCACCTTTCCTATACTGGTATTATTAGATGGTCGCAGGTCCTGCATAAATTTCAATTTACATAATTTTTGTTTTGAGTAAACTCATTTTACTTTTTTGTATATTACCTAATGCAACTCATATTTTCCAGCCATGCGATGTAGGAATATTTAGACGATTAAAAGTTGCATGGCGAAAGGTAGTACAGGAACATAGACAAAGTACGTAGGTAGACTAAACCCATTACGAAGGTGAATTTCGCACCAATATATATATCATACCATATATAAATTCCATGAAGAAGGAAATGCTTTTAAAGCTTGTGGTGGCCTATGACCGTTTAACTCAAATACAATTTACTAGACAAAACGTATTTCAGAAAGAAGAAAATAAATTAGAATTCATGTCGCCAGATGAAACTGACATCAATGACAGCAATATAGGTAGTTTTACATAGCATTCAAGAGCATATTCCAGATGATCTGAGAGGGGAACAATTTTCTTTTCTATATAGAAAATATTAAAATACAATCGGGACACAACTAAGACACAACACAAGACACAACTCGCAGAGAGAAAGCACTGCTGATGTTCAACGCAGTGCAGTTCATAGTAACAGTAAAACCAATACCAGTGTAGAAGACTAATTTAACAACGTTTCGCTAGAAGAAACTAATATATGATATACTGATCATTAATTAACTTTAATATTTCATGACAATGATGCTTTTACTTTTTTCTAATGGGAATTGTTTTGTTTCCGATGGTACTGAAATCAAACTACATTAATTCTACAACGTTACTTTACTTATTTTCTCGTAAAGACAAAGATTCTTCAGAATCTATTCTGGATAAACATTATCAACATTATCAAAAAATTGAAAAAACAACAAAGAAAAGAAAAGAAAAGAAAAGAAATATAGAAAGGTGTGTGCAATCAAAGTTACATCAAAGACATGGAAATAGACTCAGCTTGAAAAAATAGAAGCAATTGATAACCAGGAAAAAGAAAAACAAAGAATGAAAGAAGAACGATTAGAAAAGAAAAAAACAAGCCGAGAAATTAAAAGAAGAAAAGCTATTGAAAAAAGAAAGAAAAACAGAAAAATGAAAAGGAAAAGGAGAAAGAAAAGCAAGACGAAGAGAAGGAGAAATGTAAAACTCAAACTAAAAATAAAAATAAAGTTAAGAACGTGAAAAGAAAATAATAAATAATATTATTGTGTTGTTTTTACAGGGTGAATGTAGTAACTGAACCAGGTGGTTATGACTATGCAACATTTTTATTAGCATCTTTTTCAAACTCCACTTGGAACAACACTGTACGTATGTATGTATGGGATTATCAGGAACCGTGTTTGTTCGTTAATCGGCACACTCGTATTTATTTCGTTAAACACAGTCACACCTACTACGTACTTTTCTTCAATCTTTCTCTCTTCCGTGCTGTCTGTTCTCGCTTTCTGGGTTATTCACCCATCAGCTGTTCGGCCGTACGCTCGCCGCGTGTTGACGGCTTTTCGGCGGTAACCGTCTTCGCTCGTGCAAGCTCGTGGACAGCGAACGATTCGCTGTTCGGCCAAAAATTCGTGCGCGATTTAATAATTTTCAACTGCACGGTTCCCTACATACAGGGTGTTCGGCCATCCATGGGAAAAATTTTAATGGGGGATTCTAGAGGTCAAAATAAGACGAAAATCAAGAATACCAATTTGTTGATGGAGGCACTGTTAAAAAGTTATTAATGTTTAAAGTTCCGCTCGTACTGAATTTTTTTCTCGAAAATGCGCAGGATTACGGGGGTATGTCTATACATAAAAAATGATTCTCACCGACCCTCGCAACTGAAAATAATTTTTCACAGAACGATTTGAAATCTTTCTTTTTCATCGAAAAATATAGGCACCCGATTAGATTTTCGGTAAGGAATTTTTTTCTCGAAAGTGCGTAGGATTTCGGGGGTATGTGTAATGACCAAAAATGATTGTAATTGACCCCTGTAACCGAAAATAATTTTTTTAGAACGATTTGAAAAATTTGTTTTTCGCCGAAAAATATCAACACATACTCGAATTTTTTTCTCGAAACTGAGTAGGATTTCGAATATATGTCTATTCACTAAAAATGCTTGTAATTGACCTCCGCAGCCGAAAATAATTTTTCTGGAACGATTTGAAATTTTTGAATCAAATTGTTAATAACTTTTTAACGAAGCCTCCATCAACAAATTGGTATTCTTGATTTTCGTCTTAGTTTGGCCTCTAGAATATCCTATTAAAATGTTTCTCAGGGCTGGCCGAACACCCTCTATACTACTATGTTTACTAGATCCTGGGTTTTTTTCGGGTTTGAATCACGTAGTAATGTGGTAACAAACTGAAGCAGTCAATAAAACCTGGTTTCGATCAATATTTTAGTGGAACACACCGGTTAGGTCTGGGATTTGCGCGCATATGGCTTATACTTTCGCCTTTTTCGCAAACTTGATGGCCAGATCCTGGGTATTTTCCGTGTTTGAAACACGTAGTAATGTGGTAACACACTGAAGCAGTCAATTAAACCTGGTTTCGATCAATATTTCAGAGGATAACACCGGTTAGGTCTGGGTTAGGTCTGGGAAATGCGCGCATCTGGCTCATGATTTTGCCTTCTTCGCATACTTGTTGGCCAGATCCTGGGTTTTTTTCGTGTTTGAATCACGTAATAATGTGGTAACACACTGAAGCTGTCAATTAAACCTGGTTTCGATCAATATTTTAGAGGATAACACCGGTTAGGTCTGGGTTAGGTCTGGGTTATGCCCGCATCTGGCTCATGATTTTGCCTTCTTCGCATACTTGTTGGCCAGATCCTGGGTATTTTCCGTGTTTGAATCACGTAGTAATGTGGTGACACACTGAAGCAGTCAATTAAACCTGGTTTCGATCAATATTTTAGAGGATAACACCGGTTAGGTCTGGGTTAGGTCTGGGTTATGCCCGCATCTGGCTCATGATTTTGCCGTCTTCGCATACTTGTTGGCCAGATCCTGGGGTTTTTTCGTGTTTGAATCACGTAGTAATGTGGTGACACACTGAAGCAGTCAATTAAACCTGGTTTCGATCAATATTTTAGAGGATAACACCGGTTAGGTCTGGGTTAGGTCTGGGTTATGCCCGCATCTGGCTCATGATTTTGCCTTCTTCGCATACTTGTTGGCCAGATCCTGGGTTTTTTTCGTGTTTGAATCACGTAGTAATGTGGTAACACACTGAAGCAGTCAATTAAACCTGGTTTCGATCAATATTTCAGAGGATAACACCGGTTAGGTCTGGGTTAGGTCTGGGTTATGCCCGCATCTGGCTCATGAATTTGCCGTCTTCGCATACTTGTTGGCCAGATCCTGGGGTTTTTTCGTGTTTGAATCACGTAGTAATGTGGTGACACACTGAAGCAGTCAATTAAACCTGGTTTCGATCAATATTTTAGAGGATAACACCGGTTAGGTCTGGGTTAGGTCTGGGTTATGCCCGCATCTGGCTCATGATTTTGCCGTCTTCGCATACTTGTTGGCCAGATCCTGGCGTTTTTTCGTGTTTGAATCACGTAGTAATGTGGTGACACACTGAAGCAGTCAATTAAACCTGGTTTCGATCAATATTTTAGAGGATAACGCCGGCTAGGTCTGGGTTATGCCCGCATCTGGCTCATGATTTTGCCTTCTTCGCATACTTGTTGGCCAGATCCTGGGGTTTTTTCGTGTTTGAATCACGTAGTAATGTGGTGACACACTGAAGCAGTCAATTAAACCTGGTTTCGATCAATATTTCAGAGGATAACACCGGTTAGGTCTGGGTTAGGTCTGGGTTATGCCCGCATCTGGCTCATGATTTTGCCTTCTTCGCATACTTGTTGGCCAGATCTTGGGTTTTTTTCGTGTTTGAATCACGTAATAATGTGGTAACACACTGAAGCTGTCAATTAAACCTGGTTTCGATCAATATTTTAGAGGATAACACCGGTTAGGTCTGGGTTAGGTCTGGGTTATGCCCGCATCTGGCTCATGATTTTGCCGTCTTCGCATACTTGTTGGCCAGATCCTGGGTATTTTCCGTGTTTGAATCACGTAGTAATGTGGTAACACACTGAAGCAGTCAATTAAACCTGGTTTCGATCAATATTTTAGAGGATAACACCGGTTAGGTCTGGGTTAGGTCTGGGTTATGCCCGCATCTGGCTCATGATTTTGCCGTCTTCGCATACTTGTTGGCCAGATCCTGGGGTTTTTTCGTGTTTGAATCACGTAGTAATGTGGTGACACACTGAAGCAGTCAATTAAACCTGGTTTCGATCAATATTTTAGAGGATAACGCCGGTTAGGTCTGGGTTATGCCCGCATCTGGCTCATGATTTTGCCTTCTTCGCATACTTGTTGGCCACATCCTGGGGTTTTTTCGTGTTTGAATCACGTAGTAATGTGGTGACACACTGAAGCAGTCAATTAAACCTGGTTTCGATCAATATTTTAGAGGATAACGCCGGTTAGGTCTGGGTTAGGTCTGGGTTATGCCCGCATCTGGCTCATGATTTTGCCGTCTTCGCATACTTGTTGGCCAGATCCTGGGGTTTTTTCGTGTTTGAATCACGTAGTAATGTGGTAATACACTGAAGCAGTCAATTAAACCTGGTTTCGATCAATATTTCAGAGGATAACACCGGTTAGGTCTGGGTTAGGTCTGGGTTATGCCCGCATCTGGCTCATGATTTTGCCTTCTTCGCATACTTGTTGGCCAGATCTTGGGTTTTTTTCGTGTTTGAATCACGTAGTAATGTGGTAACACACTGAAGCAGTCAATTAAACCTGGTTTCGATCAATATTTTAGAGGATAACACCGGTTAGGTCTGGGTTAGGTCTGGGTTATGCCCGCATCTGGCTCATGATTTTGCCTTCTTCGCATACTTGTTGGCCAGATCCTGGGTATTTTCCGTCTTTGAATCACGTAGTAATGTGGTGACACACTGAAGCAGTCAATTAAACCTGGTTTCGATCAATATTTTAGAGGATAAAACCGGTTAGGTCTGGGTGAGGTCTGGGTTATGCCCGCATCTGGCTCGTGATTTTGCCTTCTTCGCATACTTGTTGGCCAGATCCTGGGTTTTTTTCGTGTTTGAATCACGTAATAATGTGGTAACACACTGAAGCTGTCAATTAAACCTGGTTTCGATCAATATTTCAGAGGATAACACCGGTTAGGTCTGGGTTTCGTCTGGGTTATGTCCGCACCTGGCTCATGATTTTGCCATCTTCGCATACTTGTTGGCCAGATCTTGGGATTTTTTCGTGTTTGAATCATGTAGTAATGTGGTAACACACTGAAGCAGTCAATTAAACCTGGTTTCGATCAATATTTCAGAGGATAACACCGGTTAGGTCTGGGTTAGGTCTGGGATTTGCGCGCATATGGCTTATACTTTCGCCTTTTTCGCAAACTTGTTGGCCAGATCCTGGGTATTTTCCGTGTTTGAATCACGTAATAATGTGGTAACACACTGAAGCAGTCAATTAAACCTGGTTTCGATCAATATTTTAGAGGATAACGCCGGTTAGGTCTGGGTTAGGTCTGGGTTATGCCCGCATCTGGCTCATGATCTTGCCTTCTTCGCATACTTGTTGGCCAGATCCTGGGTATTTTCCGTGTTTGAATCACGTAGTAATGTGGTAACACACTGAAGCAGTCAATTAAACCTGGTTTCGATCAATATTTCAGAGGATAACACCGGTTAGGTCTGGGTTAGGTCTGGGTTATGCCCGCATCTGGCTCATGATTTTGCCTTCTTCGCATACTTGTTGGCCAGATCCTGGGTTTTTTTCGTGTTTCAATCACGTAGTAATGTGGTAACACACTGAAGCAGTCAATTAAACCTGGTTTCGATCAATATTTCAGAGGATAACACCGGTTAGGTCTGGGTTTCGTCTGGGTTATGTCCGCACCTGGCTCATGATTTTGCCTTCTTCGCATACCTGTTGGCCAGATCTTGGGTTTTTTTCGTGTTTGAATCATGTAGTAATGTGGTGACACACTGAAGCAGTCAATTAAACCTGGTTTCGATCAATATTTCAGAGGATAACACCGGTTAGGTCTGGGTTAGGTCTGGGATATGCGCGCATCAGGCTTATACTTTCGCCTTTTTAGCAAACTTGTTGGCTAGATCCTGGGTTTTTTTCGGGTTTGAATACCGCAGTAATGTGGTACCACATTGAAGCAGTCAATTAAACCTGGTTTCGATCAATATTTTAGAGGATAACGCCGGTTAGGTCTGGGTTAGGTCTGGGTTATGCCCGTATCTGGCTCATGATTTTGCCTTCTTCGCATACTTGTTGGCCAGATCCTGGGGTTTTTTCGTGTTTGAATCACGTAGTAATGTGGTGACACACTGAAGCAGTCAATTAAACCTGGTTTCGATCAATATTTTAGAGGATAACACCGGTTAGGTCTGGGTTAGGTCTGGGTTATGCCCGCATCTGGCTCATGATTTTGCCTTCTTCGCATACTTGTTGGCCAGATCCTGGGTTTTTTTCGTGTTTGAATCACGTAGTAATGTGGTAACACACTGAAGCAGTCAATTAAACCTGGTTTCGATCAATATTTCAGAGGATAACACCGGTTAGGTCTGGGTTTCGTCTGGGTTATGTCCGCACCTGGCCCATGATTTTGCCTTCTTCGCATACTTGTTGGCCAGATCTTGGGTTTTTTTCGTGTTTGAATCATGTAGTAATGTGGTGACACACTGAAGCAGTCAATTAAACCTGGTTTCGATCAATATTACAGAGGATAACACCGGTTAGGTCTGGGTTAGGTCTGGGATATGCGCGCATCTGGCTTATACTTTCGCCTTTTTCGCAAACTTGTTGGCTAGATCCTGGGTTTTTTTCGGGTTTGAATACCGCAGTAATGTGGTACCACATTGAAGCAGTCAATTAAACCTGGTTTCGATCAATATTTTAGAGGATAACGCCGGTTAGGTCTGGGTTAGGTCTGGGTTATGCCCGTATCTGGCTCATGATTTTGCCTTCTTCGCATACTTGTTGGCCAGATCCTGGCGTTTTTTCGTGTTTGAATCACGTAGTAATGTGGTGACACACTGAAGCAGTCAATTAAACCTGGTTTCGATCAATATTTTAGAGGATAACGCCGGTTAGGTCTGGGTTAGGTCTGGGAAATGCACGCATCTGGCTCATGATTTTACCTTCTTCGCATACTTGTTGGCCAGATCCTGGGTTTTTTTCGTGTTTGAATCACGTAATAATGTGGTAACACACTGAAGCTGTCAATTAAACCTGGTTTCGATCAATATTTTAGAGGATAACACCGGTTAGGTCTGGGTTAGGTCTGGGTTATGCCCGCATCTGGCTCATGATTTTGCCTTCTTCGCATACTTGTTGGCCAGATCTTGGGTTTTTTTCGTGTTTGAATCATGTAGTAATGTGGTGACACACTGAAGCAGTCAATTAAACCTGGTTTCGATCAATATTACAGAGGATAACACCGGTTAGGTCTGGGTTAGGTCTGGGATATGCGCGCATCTGGCTTATACTTTCGCCTTTTTCGCAAACTTGTTGGCTAGATCCTGGGTTTTTTTCGGGTTTGAATACCGCAGTAATGTGGTACCACATTGAAGCAGTCAATTAAACCTGGTTTCGATCAATATTTTAGAGGATAACGCCGGTTAGGTCTGGGTTAGGTCTGGGTTATGCCCGTATCTGGCTCATGATTTTGCCTTCTTCGCATACTTGTTGGCCAGATCCTGGCGTTTTTTCGTGTTTGAATCACGTAGTAATGTGGTGACACACTGAAGCAGTCAATTAAACCTGGTTTCGATCAATATTTTAGAGGATAACGCCGGTTAGGTCTGGGTTAGGTCTGGGAAATGCACGCATCTGGCTCATGATTTTACCTTCTTCGCATACTTGTTGGCCAGATCCTGGGTTTTTTTCGTGTTTGAATCACGTAATAATGTGGTAACACACTGAAGCTGTCAATTAAACCTGGTTTCGATCAATATTTTAGAGGATAACACCGGTTAGGTCTGGGTTAGGTCTGGGTTATGCCCGCATCTGGCTCATGATTTAGCCTTCTTCGCATACTTGTTGGCCAGATCCTGGGTTTTTTTCGTGTTTGAATCACGTAATAATGTGGTAACACACTGAAGCTGTCAATTAAACCTGGTTTCGATCAATATTTTAGAGGATAACACCGGTTAGGTCTGGGTTAGGTCTGGGATATGCACGCATCTGGCTCATGATTTTGCCTTCTTCGCATACTTGTTGGCCAGATCCTGGGTTTTTTTCGTGTTTGAATCACGTAATAATGTGGTAACACACTGAAGCTGTCAATTAAACCTGGTTTCGATCAATATTTTAGAGGATAACACCGGTTAGGTCTGGGTTAGGTCTGGGAAATGCACGCATCTGGCTCATGATTTTGCCTTCTTCGCATACTTGTTGGCCAGATCCTGGGTTTTTTTCGTGTTTGAATCACGTAATAATGTGGTAACACACTGAAGCTGTCAATTAAACCTGGTTTCGATCAATATTTTAGAGGATAACACCGGTTAGGTCTGGGTTAGGTCTGGGTTATGCCCGCATCTGGCTCATGATTTTGCCTTCTTCGCATACTTGTTGGCCAGATCCTGGGTATTTTCCGTGTTTGAATCACGTAGTAATGTGGTAACACACTGAAGCAGTCAATTAAACCTGGTTTCGATCAATATTTCAGAGGATAACACCGGTTAGGTCTGGGTTAGGTCTGGGTTATGCCCGCATCTGGCTCATGATTTTGCCTTCTTCGCATACTTGTTGGCCAGATCCTGGGTTTTTTTCGTGTTTGAATCACGTAGTAATGTGGTAATACACTGAAGCAGTCAATTAAACCTGGTTTCGATCAATATTTTAGAGGATAACACCGGTTAGGTCTGGGTTAGGTCTGGGTTATGCCCGCATCTGGCTCATGATTTTGCCTTCTTCGCATACTTGTTGGCCAGATCCTGGGTTTTTTTCGTGTATCAATCACGTAGTAATGTGGTAACACACTGAAGCAGTCAATTAAACCTGGTTTCGATCAATATTTCAGAGGATAACACCGGTTAGGTCTGGGTTTCGTCTGGGTTATGTCCGCACCTGGCTCATGATTTTGCCTTCTTCGGATACTTGTTGGCCAGATCTTGGGTTTTTTTCGTGTTTGAATCATGTAGTAATGTGGTAACACACTGAAGCCGTCAATTAAACCTGGTTTCGATCAATATTTTAGAGGATAACACCGGTTAGGTCTGGGTTAGGTCTGGGTTAGGTCTGGGTTACGCCCGCATCTGGCTCATGATTTTGCCGTCTTCGCATACTTGTTGGCCAGATCCCGGGGTTTTTTCGTGTTTGAATCACGTAGTAATGTGGTGACACACTGAAGCAGTCAATTAAACCTGGTTTCCATCAATATTTTAGAGGATAACACGGGTTAGGTCTGTGTTAGGTCTGGGTTATGCCCGCATCTGGCTCATGATTTTGCCTTTTTCGCAAACTTGTTGGCCAGATCCTGGGTATTTTCCGTGTTTGAAACACGTAGTAATGTGGTAACACACTGAAGCAGTCAATTAAACCTGGTTTCGATCAATATTTCAGAGGATAACACTGGTTAGGTCTGGGTTAGGTCTGGGATATGCGCGCATATGGCTTATACTTTCGCCTTTTTCGCAAACTTGTTGGCCAGATCCTGGGTATTTTCCGTGTTTGAAAGACGCAGTAATGTGGTACCACATTGAAGCAGTCGATTAAACCTGGTTTCGATCAATATTTTAGAGGATAACGCCGGTTAGGTCTGGGTTAGGTCTGGGAAATGCGCGCATCTGGCTCATGATTTTGCCTTCTTCGCATACTTGTTGGCCAGATCCTGGGTTTTTTTCGTGTTTGAATCACGTAATAATGTGGTAACACACTGAAGCTGTCAATTAAACCTGGTATCGATCAATATTTTAGAGGATAACACCGGTTAGGTCTGGGTTAGGTCTGGTTTATGCCCGAATCTGGCTCATGATTTTGCCTTCTTCGCATACTTGTTGGCCAGATCCTGGGTATTTTCCGTGTTTGAATCACGTAGTAGTGTGGTGACACACTGAAGCAGTCAATTAAACCTGGTTTCGATCAATATTTTAGAGGATAACACCGGTTAGGTCTGGGTTAGGTCTGGGTTATGCCCGCATCTGGCTCATGATTTTGCCTTCTTCGCATACTTGTTGGCCAGATCCTGGGTTTTTTTCGTGTTTGAATCACGTAATAATGTGGTAACACACTGAAGCTGTCAATTAAACCTGGTTTCGATCAATATTTTAGAGGATAACACGGGTTAGGTCTGGGTTAGGTCTGGGATATGCACGCATCTGGCTCATGATTTTGCCTTCTTCGCATACTTGTTGGCCAGATCCTGGGTTTTTTTCGTGTTTGAATCACGTAATAATGTGGTAACACACTGAAGCTGTCAATTAAACCTGGTTTCGATCAATATTTTAGAGGATAACACCGGTTAGGTCTGGGTTAGGTCTGGGAAATGCACGCATCTGGCTCATGATTTTGCCTTCTTCGCATACTTGTTGGCCAGATCCTGGGTTTTTTTCGTGTTTGAATCACGTAATAATGTGGTAACACACTGAAGCTGTCAATTAAACCTGGTTTCGATCAATATTTTACAGGATAACACCGGTTAGGTCTGGGTTAGGTCTGGGTTATGCCCGCATCTGGCTCATGATTTTGCCTTCTTCGCATACTTGTTGGCCAGATCCTGGGTATTTTCCGTGTTTGAATCACGTAGTAATGTGGTGACACACTGAAGCAGTCAATTAAACCTGGTTTCGATCAATATTTTAGAGGATGACACCGGTTAGGTCTGGGTTAGGTCTGGGTTATGCCGGCATCTGGCTCATGATTTTGCCGTCTTCGCATACTTGTTGGCCAGATCCCGGGGTTTTTTCGTGTTTGAATCACGTAGTAATGTGGTGACACACTGAAGCAGTCAATTAAACCTGGTTTCGATCAATATTTTAGAGGATAACGCCGGTTAGGTCTGGGCTAGGTCTGGGTTATGCCCGCATCTGGCTCATGATTTTGCCGTCTTCGCATACTTGTTGGCCAGATCCTGGGTATTTTCCGTGTTTGAATCACGTAGTAATGTGGTGACACACTGAAGCAGTCAATTAAACCTGGTTTCGATCAATATTTTAGAGGATAACACCGGTTAGGTCTGGGTTAGGTCTGGGTTATGCCCGCATCTGGCTCATGATTTTGCCGTCTTCGCATACTTGTTGGCCAGATCCTGGGGTTTTTTCGTGTTTGAATCACGTAGTAATGTGGTGACACACTGAAGCAGTCAATTAAACCTGGTATCGATCAATATTTTAGAGGATAACGCCGGTTAGGTCTGGGTTAGGTCTGGGATATGCGCGCATCTGGCTTATACTTTCGTCTTTTTCGCAAACTTGTTGGCTAGATCCTGGGTTTTTTTCGGGTTTGAATACCGCAGTAATGTGGTACCACACTGAAGCAGTCAATTAAACCTGGTTTCGATCAATATTTCAGGGGATAACACCGGTTAGGTCTGGGTTAGGTCCGGGATATGCGCGCATCTGGCTTATACTTTCGCCTTTTTCGCAAACTTGTTGGCTAGATCCTGGGTTTTTTTCGGGTTTCAATACCGCAGCAATGTGGTACCACACTGAAGCAGTCAATTAAACCTGGTTTCGATCAATATTTCAGAGGATAACACCGGTTAGGTCTGGGTTAGGTCTGGGTTATGCCCGCATCTGGCTCAATGATTTTGCCGTCTTCGCATACTTGTTGGCCAGATCCCGGGGTTTTTTCGTGTTTGAATCACGTAGTAATGTGGTGACACACTGAAGCAGTCAATTAAACCTGGTTTCGATCAATATTTTAGAGGATAACGCCGGTTAGGTCTGGGTTAGGTCTGGGATATGCGCGCATCTGGCTTATACTTTCGCCTTTTTCGCAAAACTTGTTGGCTAGATCCTGGGTTTTTTTCGGGTTTGAATACCGCAGTAATGTGGTAACACACTGAAGCAGTCAATTAAACCTTGTTTCGATCAATATTTCAGGGGATAACACCGGTTAGGTCTGGGTTAGGTCTGGGATATGCGCGCATCTGGCTTATGCTTTCGCCTTTTTCGCAAACTTGTTGGCCAGATCCTGGGTTTTTTCCGTGTTTGAATCACGTAGTAATGTGGTCACACACTGAAGCAGTCAATTAAACCTGGTTACGATCAATATTTCAGAGGATAACACCGGTTAGGTCTGGGTTGGGTCTGGGAAATGCGCGCATCTGGCTTATTCTTTCGCATTCTTCGCATACTTGTTGGCCAGATCCTGGGTATTTTCCGTGTTTGAAACGCGTAGTAATGTGGTAACACACTGAAGCAGTCAATTAAACCTGGTTTCGATCAATATTTCAGAGGATAACACCGGTTAGGTCTGGGTTAGGTCTGGGTTATGCCCGCATCTGGCTCATGATTTTGCCTTCTTCGCATACTTGTTGGCCAGATCCTGGGTTTTTTTCGTGTTTGAATCACGTAGTAATGTGGTAATACACTGAAGCAGTCAATTAAACCTGGTTTCGATCAATATTTTAGAGGATAACACCGGTTAGGTCTGGGTTAGGTCTGGGAAATGCGCGCATCTGGCTCATGATTTTGCCTTCTTCGCATACTTGTTGGCCAGATCCTGGGTATTTTCCGTGTTTGAATCACGTAGTAATGTGGTAACACACTGAAGCAGTCAATTAAACCTGGTTTCGATCAATATTTCAGAGGATAACACCGGTTAGGTCTGGGTTAGGTCTGGGTTATGCCCGCATCTGGCTCATGATTTTGCCTTCTTCGCATACTTGTTGGCCAGATCCTGGGTTTTTTTCGTGTTTGAATCACGTAGTAATGTGGTAATACACTGAAGCAGTCAATTAAACCTGGTTTCCATCAATATTTTAGAGGATAACACCGGTTAGGTCTGGGTTAGGTCTGGGTTATGCCCGCATCTGGCTCATGATTTTGCTGTCTTCGCATACTTGTTGGCCAGATCCTGGGGTTTTTTCGTGTTTGAATCACGTAGTAATGTGGTAATACACTGAAGCAGTCAATTAAACCTGGTTTCGATCAATATTTTAGAGGATAACACCGGTTAGGTCTGGGTTAGGTCTGGGAAATGCACGCATCTGGCTCATGATTTTGCCTTCTTCGCATACTTGTTGGCCAGATCCTGGGTTTTTTTCGTGTTTGAATCACGTAATAATGTGGTAACACACTGAAGCTGTCAATTAAACCTGGTTTCGATCAATATTTCAGAGGATAACACCGGTTAGGTCTGGGTTAGGTCTGGGTTATGCCCGCATCTTGCTCATGATTTTGCCGTCTTCGCATACTTGTTGGCCAGATCCTGGGGTTTTTTCGTGTTTGAATCACGTAGTAATGTGGTAACACACTGAAGCAGTCAATTAAACCTGGTTTCGATCAATATTTTAGAGGATAACACCGGTTAGGTCTGGGTTAGGTCTGGGTTATGCCCGCAACTGGCTCATGATTTTGCCGTCTTCGCATACTTGTTGGCCAGATCCTGGGGTTTTTTCGTGTTTGAATCACGTAGTAATGTGGTAACACACTGAAGCAGTCAATTAAACCTGGTTTCGATCAATATTTCAGAGGATAACACCGGTTAGGTCTGGGTTAGGTTTGGGTTATGCCCGCATCTGGCTCATGATTTTGCCGTCTTCGCATACATGTTGGCCAGATCCTGGGGTTTTTTCGTGTTTGAATCACGTAGTAATGTGGTGACACACTGAAGCAGTCAATTAAACCTGGTTTCGATCAATATTTTAGAGGATAACGCCGGTTAGGTCTGGGTTAGGTCTGGGTTATGCCCGCATCTGGCTCATGATTTTGCCTTCTTCGCATACTTGTTGGCCAGATCCTGGGGTTTTTTCGTGTTTGAATCACGTAGTAATGTGGTGACACACTGAAGCAGTCAATTAAACCTGGTTTCGATCAATATTTTAGAGGATAACGCCGGTTAGGTCTGGGTTAGGTCTGGGTTATGCCCGCATCTGGCTCATGATTTTGCCGTCTTCGCATACTTGTTGGCCAGATCCTGGGGTTTTTTCGTGTTTGAATCACGTAATAATGTGGCAACACACTGAAGCTGTCAATTAAACCTGGTTTCGAATCAATATTTTAGAGGATAACACCGGTTAGGTCTGGGTTAGGTCTGGGTTATGCCCGCATCTGGCTCATGATTTTGCCTTCTTCGCATACTTGTTGGCCAGATCCTGGGTTTTTTTCGTGTTTGAATCACGTAATAATGTGGTAACACACTGAAGCTGTCAATTAAACCTGGTTTCGATCAATATTTTAGAGGATAACACCGGTTAGGTCTGGGTTAGGTCTGGGTTATGCCCGCATCTGGCTCATGATTTTGCCTTCTTCGCATACTTGTTGGCCAGATCCTGGGTTTTTTTCGTGTTTCAATCACGTAGTAATGTGGTAACACACTGAAGCAGTCAATTAAACCTGGTTTCGATCAATATTTCAGAGGATAACACCGGTTAGGTCTGGGTTTCGTCTGGGTTATGTCCGCACCTGGCTCATGATTTTGCCTTCTTCGCATACTTGTTGGCCAGATCTTGGGTTTTTTTCGTGTTTGAATCATGTAGTAATGTGGTAACACACTGAAGCAGTCAATTAAACCTGGTTTCGATCAATATTTTAGAGGATAACACCGGTTAGGTCTGGGTTAGGTCTGGGTTATGCCCGCATCTGGCTCATGATTTTGCCGTCTTCGCATACTTGTTGGCCAGATCTCGGGGTTTTTTCGTGTTTGAATCACGTAGTAATGTGGTGACACACTGAAGCAGTCAATTAAACCTGGTTTCCATCAATATTTTAGAGGATAACACCGGTTAGGTCTGTGTTAGGTCTGGGTTATGCCCGCATCTGGCTCATGATTTTGCCTTCATCGCATACTTGTTGGCCAGATCCTGGGTTTTTTCCGTGTTTGAATCACGTAGTAATGTGGTCACACACTGAAGCAGTCAATTAAACCTGGTTTCGATCAATATTTCAGAGGATAACACCGGTTAGGTCTGGGTTCGGACTGGGAAATGCGCGCATCTGGCTTATTCTTTCGCATTCTTCGCATACTTGTTGGCCAGATCCTGGGTATTTTCCGTGTTTGAAACGCGTAGTAATGTGGTAACACACTGAAGCAGTCAATTAAACCTGGTTTCGATCAATATTTCAGAGGATAACACCGGTTAGGTCTGGGTTAGGTCTGGGTTATGCCCGCATCTGGCTCATGATTTTGCCTTCTTCGCATACTTGTTGGCCAGATCCTGGGTTTTTTTCGTGTTTGAATCACGTAGTAATGTGGTAATACACTGAAGCAGTCAATTAAACCTGGTTTCGATCAATATTTTAGAGGATAACACCGGTTAGGTCTGGGTTAGGTCTGGGAAATGCGCGCATCTGGCTCATGATTTTGCCTTCTTCGCATACTTGTTGGCCAGATCCTGGGTATTTTCCGTGTTTGAATCACGTAGTAATGTGGTAACACACTGAAGCAGTCAATTAAACCTGGTTTCGATCAATATTTCAGAGGATAACACCGGTTAGGTCTGGGTTAGGTCTGGGTTATGCCCGCATCTGGCTCATGATTTTGCCTTCTTCGCATACTTGTTGGCCAGATCCTGGGTTTTTTTCGTGTTTCAATCACGTAGTAATGTGGTAACACACTGAAGCAGTCAATTAAACCTGGTTTCCATCAATATTTTAGAGGATAACACCGGTTAGGTCTGGGTTAGGTCTGGGTTATGCCCGCATCTGGCTCATGATTTTGCCTTCTTCGCATACTTGTTGGCCAGATCCTGGGTTTTTTTCGTGTTTGATTCACGTAGTAATGTGGTAACACACTGAAGCAGTCAATTAAACCTGGTTTCGATCAATATTTTAGAGGATAACACCGGTTAGGTCTGGGTTAGGTCTGGGTTATGCCCGCATCTGGCTCATGATTTTGCCTTCATCGCATACTTGTTGGCCAGATCCTGGGTTTTTTCCGTGTTTGAATCACGTAGTAATGTGGTAACACACTGAAGCAGTCAATTAAACCTGGTTTCGATCAATATTTTAGAGGATAACGCCGGTTAGGTCTGGGTTAGGTCTGGGAAATGCGCGCATCTGGCTCATGATTTTGCCTTCTTCGCATACTTGTTGGCCAGATCGTGGGTATTTTCCGTGTTTGAATCACGTAGTAATGTGGTAACACACTGAAGCAGTCAATTAAACTTGGTTTCGATCAATATTTCAGAGGATAACGCCGGTTAGGTCTGGGTTAGGTCTGGGAAATGCGCGCATCTGGCTTATACTTTCGCCTTCTTCGCATACTTGTTGGCCAGATCTTGGGTTTTTTTCGTGTTTGAATCACGTAGTAATGTGGTAACACACTGATTCAGTCAATTAAACCTGGTTTCGATCAATATTTTAGAGGATAACACCGGTTAGGTCTGGGTTAGGTCTGGGTTATGCCCGCATCTGGCTCATGATTTTGCCTTCATCGCATACTTGTTGGCCAGATCCTGGGTTTTTTTCGTGTTTGAATCACGTAGTAATGTGGTAACACACTGAAGCAGTCAATTAAACCTGGTTTCGATCAATATTTTAGAGGATAACACCGGTTAGGTCTGGGTTAGGTCTGGGTTATGCCCGCATCTGGGTCATTATTTTGCCTTCTTCGCATACTTGTTGGCCAGATCCTGGGTTTTTTTCGTGTTTGAATCACGTAGTAATGTGGTGACACACTGAAGCAGTCAATTAAACCTGGTTTCGACTAATATTTCAGAGGATAACACCGGTTAGGTCTGGGTTAGGTCTGGGTTATGCCCGCATCTGGCTCATGATTTTGCCTTCATCGCATACTTGTTGGCCAGATCCTGGGTTTTTTCCGTGTTTGAATCACGTAGTAATGTGGTGACACACTGAAGCAATCAATTAAACCTGGTTTCGATCAATATTTCAGAGGATAACACCGGTTAGGTCTGGGTTAGGTCTGGGTTATGCCCGCATCTGGCTCATGATTTTGCCTTCTTCGCATACTTGTTGGCCAGATCCTGGGTTTTTTTCGTGTTTGAGTCACGTAGTAATGTGGTAACACACTGAAGCAGTCAATTAAACCTGGTTTCGATCAATATTTTAGAGGATAACGCCGGTTAGGTCTGGGTTAGGTCTGGGAAATGCGCGCATCTGGCTCATGATTTTGCCTTCTTCGCATACTTGTTGGCCAGATCCTGGGTATTTTCCGTGTTTGAATCACGTAGTAATGTGGTAACACACTGAAGCAGTCAATTAAACCTGGTTTCGATCAATATTTCAGAGGATAACACCGGTTAGGTCTGGGTTAGGTCTGGGTTATGCCCGCATCTGGCTCATGATTTTGCCTTCTTCGCATACTTGTTGGCCAGATCCTGCGTATTTTTCGTGTTTGAATCACGTAGTAATGTGGTAACACACTGAAGCAGTCAATTAAACCTGGTTTCGATCAATATTTTAGAGGATAACACCGGTTAGGTCTGGGTTAGGTCTGGGTTATGCCCGCATCTGGCTCATGATTTTGCCTTCATCGCATACTTGTTGGCCAGATCCTGGGTTTTTTTCGTGTTTGAATCACGTAGTAATGTGGTAACACACTGAAGCAGTCAATTAAACCTGGTTTCGATCAATATTTTAGAGGCTAACACCGGTTAGGTCTGGGTTAGGTCTGGGTTATGCCCGCATCTGGCTCATGATTTTGCCTTCATCGCATACTTGTTGGCCAGATCCTGGGTTTTTTTCGGGTTTGAATCACGTAGTAATGTGGTACCACACAGAAACAGTCCACTAAACCTGGATTCGGACAGTATTTAGGAGGATAACACCGGTTAGGTCTGGGTTAGGTCCGGGATATGCGCGCATATGGCTTATACTTTCGCCTTTTTCGCAAACTTGTTGGCCAGATCCTGGGTTTTTTCCGTGTTTGAATCACGTAGTAATGTGGTAACACACTGAAGCAGTCAATTAAACCTGGTTTCGATCAATATTTCAGAGGATAACACCGGTTAGGTCTGGGTTAGGTCTGGGAAATGCGCGCATCTGGCTTATACTTTCGCCTTCTTCGCATACTTGTTGGCCAGATCCTGGGTTTTTTTCGTGTTTGAATCACGTAGGAATGTGGTAACACACTGAAGCAGTCAATTAAACCTGGTTTCGATCAATATTTTAGAGGATAACACCGGTTAGGTCTGGGTTAGGTCTGGGTTATGCCCGCATCTGGCTCATGATTTTGCCTTCATCGCATACTTGTTGGCCAGATCCTGGGTATTTTCCGTGTTTGAAACACGTAGTAATGTGGTAACACACTGAAGCAGTCAATTAAACCTGGTTTCGATCAATATTTCAGAGGATAACACCGGTTAGGTCTGGGTTAGGTCTGGGAAATGCGCGCATCTGGCTTATTCTTTCGCATTCTTCGCATACTTGTTGGCCAGATCCTGGGTATTTTCCGTGTTTGAAACACGTAGAAATGTGGTAACACACTGAAGCAGTCAATTGTACCTGGTTTCGATCAATATTTCAGAGGATAACACCGGTTAGGTCTGGGTTAGGTCTGGGAAATGCGCGCATCTGGCTTATTCTTTCGCATTCTTCGCATACTTGTTGGCCAGATCCTGGGTATTTTCCGTGTTTGAAACACGTAGTAATGTGGTAACACACTGAAGCAGTCAATTAAACCTGGTTTCGATCAATATTTTAGAGGATAACACCGGTTAGGTCTGGGTTAGGTCTGGGTTATGCCCGCATCTGGCTCATGATTTTGCCTTCTTCGCATACTTGTTGGCCAGATCCTGGGTTTTTTTCGTGTTTGAATCACGTAGTAATGTGGTAACACACTGAAGCAGTCAATTAAACCTGGTTTCGATCAATATTTCAGAGGATAACACCGGTTAGGTCTGGGTTTCGTCTGGGTTATGTCCGCACCTGGCCCATGATTTTGCCTTCTTCGCATACTTGTTGGCCAGATCTTGGGTTTTTTTCGTGTTTGAATCATGTAGTAATGTGGTGACACACTGAAGCAGTCAATTAAACCTGGTTTCGATCAATATTTTAGAGGATAACACCGGTTAGGTCTGGGTTAGGTCTGGGTTATACCAGCATCTGGCTCATGATTTTGCCTTCTTCGCATACGTGTTGGCCACGTGTTGACGATAAAACTGTAAGATAAAGGATGAATTAAGTTCCAAGTCCCTAAAATTTTCCAAATCATAGATTTAAAAATGATTTAGATATTTACATGATTTTAGTGTGGGTATTTATACAAGTATGTAAATCTCTATTTATGCATAACATGTTACCCCTAAATGGGCAAGTTAATGAATTATATACATGTTAATTGTATAATAATAACCCTTTGTTCCTCATAAAAATTCATAACTGAATTGCTATCATTCTAAAAAAATCCATCCCAAAATATATTGTCAAAACTAGTAATAAATTATTTGAACAAGGTGATAACAGATTTGAAATATTTAATAAAATTTAAATACCAGTAGTATTAATAAAAGATAATATTAATACTATTTTGACACTGTTATTTGATTTTAATATTAATTATAGATACTTTGATTATTGATTTATTAAAACATAAAGTTAATGAAGTCCCAGTAGATTATAAATATTTTAAAGAGCATGAATTAGCATAGAATTTCATAAAAAATTTGATGAGTGATAGAAGTAACTTGAATAATCTGAATTTTGTAGCTTTTACTATATCTTTGGATATGGAATCACAGATTCATTTTATTAATAAAAATAGAGATAGTACTGATGATTTACTCAGGCTCGTTAAAGTAAGTGGGCCAAGTGGGAAGAATATTAAGATAGATGGATAGATATTGGTAAAAGTATTCTTCTTGTCCTTATATAGGAAATCTTTAATATTACAAATAAACTCTTTCTGTAAAATCTTGAACTTATCATTATAATTTATAGAATTAAAGTCAACGCATCTAATAATGAAAGTGAACTGAAGTATTTTATAGACTTGTCAAGAACGTTTTTTGGTATATTCCTAGCAAACGACCCGTTCAACGATCGGGATGAGTTATACGTAATTCGATTCGTCTAATTCAGTATATTATTTCATTAGTATATGCATTTCATTATCTGCGGAAATTCGGTATTTTTACAAAGTAACTAAGTATTTTAAATATATTCTGACAGGTTCACAGGTGGAAACAAGTGACTGTCGTTACCTGTGTTCAAAATGCCAGCTAGTCAAATGCTAATTTGTTAACAATAACATTTATTGAATGAAATTTCTGCTATTTCTGCAAATATCTCATTGAATAAATCACCATCTTTCTATTATATATACATTTACTAAATACATAATGGCTCAGGTATCCAATGAAGTTACTCTTATTGAAAATATAAAATATTGATAGTATTAATTCATGTAAGCATCAGTAATGAGATCTTGAAAATTGACGCTGTGATTAATTTTCAAATGGCCTCTGTGCCATTATTTCTACAACAAAATGTTGATTCATCAGTCTCTATCTACTCTACCCTTCCACAATTGCTGCGCAGTATTTTTATTTAATGTTAGTTATATAATATATCACGACATTGCTCATAATTATACGTTAGCATATATGGTAATTTTAAAACAATATCTGTAACTGAGTTTGTTTTTAGAAAACCACGTTCTTTGCTTTTCAAATATCTTTATATAATGCAATGGCTTTTAAAAACTAAGGGTATAAACATCTCACCGTAAACCGTAAATAGTTTACATTTTAAAGATCCAGAAACAGGCGCTCATACGAATAAAACAGAAACTACGTGGAAGCATAGTAAACACTTTTTGCCTGAATATTGTCGGTTAGTATTTGCAGTTCCACACGTTTTTTAATATGTTTTTCTAACATATAATACAAAATAATAAATATTATATTTTCTATTTTCAGCAAAAAAGATAATTTCATTGGGTACTTAAGCCATTACGTGTTTTATAAACCTTCCAAGCAAGGAAAGGATGATTTATTTAATCAGTTCTTAAAAGAAATTTCAGAAATTTCATTTGATGATGATTGATTCTGTAAAAAATCAAAATATACCAGACTTAGATGATAATGAAATTTAATAATAAAAACAAGTTAAGCCAACGTACTGCGTGCAATAGTAATTTACTATATATTGTAAACACTGTCAGCGGCGGGGAGACATTTTTTACTGTTGCTGCATGTACTGTCTACATACCTGGTTTTAATACTGTCCACCTGACCGACTCGTGGAAGTTCTATGCCTAAAAAAATGATTTTTATGCATCATACAAATTCTTCTACAAATTCCCATTTGACAATGTAGAATAGATCCAATTAGATAAATTATTTATAATTTTTAAAATGAACATAGCAACGATGGTCACTAGTTTCTATCTGTGAACCTGTCAAAAAATCTACTTGACCTTATTTTTTTACTGTAACTTTTTATAATAACTGTTAAAATACTGTTTATATTATTTATTATAATGAATCTTGTTACAAAACAAACACACTTATTTTCCATTGTGAAAAGAAAACTTAAAAACTAAAAGAACATTCCTCTACATGTGCTTCTTTCACACACACACACACACACACACACACACACACACACACACCACACACTACCCCTCTTATCTGAAACGGTAAACTCCTAAACACTAAAGAAACTAACGAATTTTAAGTCATATTTCTAACACGCCTTCTTGACTTAAAATTTATCAAAACAACAACAAAAATTTTGCCTTTCCTAACGATTTAGTCAGTACATCTGCAATTTGATCGTCCGTAGTCACACTTATTAGTCCCTTTTTTCATAATCATAAACAAAATGATAACTTATATCTATATGCTTGGAATTTTTTGAAAATTTTCCATTTTTTGATAAGGCTATCGCTCCAATATTGTCTTCATATATTTTTACTGGATTGTCATTCTTCACGTCAAAAACAGATAAAATGCCCTTAATTGGAATGATTTCTTCTACACAATCAGCAAGAGCGTAGTATTCAGCATGCGTTGAGGCTCTGGAGACAATTTTTTGTTTTTGCGATTTCCATAGTACTACATTTCCAAAAACTCGTATGATTATCCCTGTAGTCGATTTTCTGTCCGTAGTGTCTGCAGCCCAATCAGCGTCAACAAATGCATCCATTATTTCCTGAGTAGTTGAGTTATAAACAAGATTTATGGAACGAGTGTGATACAAGTATTTTAGAACACGTGTGCTGTCATAGCTATTTTGGAATCGACTTAGGTAATTGACCGCAAATGAAATGTCTGGGCGAGTACCATTTGCAATATACAATAATGCTCCAATTAAATTCCTATATTTCAGTTCTTCATCCACTATATCAGCAGGTTCAATTTTTCGATTCATTTCCATAGGTGTATCGAACCTTTTACTATTTATTATTCCGTACTTATGACTAAGATTTTCAATATATTTTTCTTGATTCAAGTATATTTCCTCTTTACTTTGGTTACGTTGTACTTCAATTCCCAAGTATTGCTTTATTTGTCCCAAGTCTTTCATGCGAAATCGTTTATTAAGCATGATCTTAACTTCATCTATAGCCATTTCATTTATACCACTGATTAATATATCATCCACATATAAAATAATATATATTTTTGTGTCGTTTATCTCTCCAGTATACAGACAGTAATCATAATCAGATCTTTTAAAATGCAAGCTTATCATGTAATTATGAAAACAATCATACCAGTCACGTGGACTTTCTCTCAATCCATAAAGCGCCTTCTTAAGTAAACAAACCTTATCTGACTGTATATTACTACCATCAGGAGGGTAGATGTAAACTTCAGACTTGATATTTCCGTTTAAAAAAGCTGTTTGAACATCCATTTGTTCTATTTTTAAATTTTTAACACATGCAATTGACAGCAACACCTTTAGCGTGCTCATTCTTGCAACCGGTGAATAAACTTCTTCATCGCTTTGGTACAACTGTTGGAAATGCGACTTTGGCGACAATGCGCGCTTTGCATACTCCATCTGTCTTAATTCTATATATCCACTTTACTTCAATTATTTTCTTATTTATTGGAACGTTGACCAAATCCCATGTGTCGTTTTCTTTTAAACCATCAAGTTCTTGTTTCATAGCCGCTTTCCATTTTCTTGACTCTTCGCAGTTCAATGGTTCTTGGTAGTTTTCAGGTATCAAAGCATTGCAATAGTTTGTATATACGACATGATCATCAAATTTCACAACATTTCACACATTATGTTACGCTTGGGGCGTGTATCTTATTTAACTTCCTCAGTTTTGCTGCATTGATCATCGTCAGTTTTATTTTCTTTTATTTTCAAAACTCTTTCTTCTTCTTCTTCTTCTTCTTCTTCTTCTTCTTCTTCTTCTTCTTTTGGCGTTTCCCCTTCGTATTTTTCTTCGTTATCAGTATTTCTATAAATGGTATATCTTGCACGTGACGACTTACAACTATTTTGTCATTAACCAATATCTGTATACCCTATTAATATTAATTCCTTTTTCGGCCTTTGGATTTAGCTTTGAATATCTGCATGCCTCGGGAATTCGTACAAAAGCAGTGCTTCCATATAAGTGTAAGTTTGAAACATCAGCCCTTTTATTAAAAAATATTTCATATGGTGTTTTTCTTATTCTTGTGTTTGCTAATAGGCGATTTCCAATGTAGGCAGCCGTGTAAATACATTCTGGCCAATAAAACTTGTCGACATTTGCCTCTGACAGCAAGCAGCGTGCACGATCCATTATCGTTCTGTTGTGCCTTTCGGCGACTCCGTTCAATTCGTGTGTGTATGCTGGTCCTGGTTTCAAATAAATACCTTCTCGTTTCGCTAATTCATCAAAGTTTTTGTTAAGATATGATTCTCTTCCATTGTCACATCGAATTTCTTTAATACTTTTTCCAGTTTGATTTTTTACTAATTTCCTAATATACCTAATGAAGCAATAAAAAACATCACTTTTTTGTTTTATGCAATACACAACAGCAATTTTACTGAAATCATCTATAAAAGACACAAAGTATTTCTCACCATTATGACCTGTCTGAGTTATTGGACCATGGACATCTGTATGGACTATTTGTAACAAATCATTTGCTCTTGTACGTTTGTTTTTAAATTTCAAATTTGTCATTTTATTCTCCGGACAAACTTCGCATTTTATAAATTCGTTTTCGAGTTTCACCGGTGTTCCATTTAGCAGCTGAGCTTCACACAAATATTTTAAATCTCTAAAATTTGTGTGACAAAGTATATATCTATGCCATTTTTCTATATTTGAAATTCCCATTGAACTAGTGTACGTACTTGTTTTCTTATTCTCAAGTCTGGCAACTTCTCCATTTAATTCAAAGAGTTTATTTCTTTTAACAGCAATAGCAATGAGTTTTTCTTTCGAATTACAAATTTTATTGTAATTCATTGTCTTTCTCAAACATTATTTTTAATTGTTTTGATTTACAAATACAAGAGACACTTAGTAAGTTTTGTTTCATTTCTGGTACATAGTATATACATTTTTAATCTTTATTTCCTCCGACTTATCATTAATGTTAATCATTACATTACCAATTTTTCCAGATATTAGTTTAAAACCATCACCAACTTTAATATCAACCGGGTTTTGTAGATTTTTGGATTCATAAAAGTACTCATCTGTGTTTATTATGTGATCTGAGCAACCACTATCTAGTAGCCATTTAATATTTCTACTTCTTCTATTTTGCTACTTTTCATTACTTCAACCTTGAATGAATTGTAATTTCTACTGTCATCTAGACTCGAATTTCCAGCCACTTTTCTATCGTGTCTATTTTGTATATGTTTGAAAAGGTTGCCTTTTGTAATAATTATTAAAGTTTTCTGGGCAGTAACGTTGGATGTGCCCTGACTTATTACACTGACTTAACATACCGCTTCAGTAGTCGTTGCACTGCTATGCTGATTATCCTTTGAATTGAGATACTTGTTCTGATTGCGTTGTACGTGTCGAAACCTATGACCTCTAGGATTTTTAGTTAAATTTGAACTAAACGTGCGAGTGTAATTTCTGCTGTACTCAAAGTAGTAACTTTTACCGTTTCTCTTTTGATACTCTAACAGTAATTTAGATTTTACATACTCAACTGTTTTCTCCTTCGTTGGCAGTGCATCAATAATATCAACAATACGTGAGAAGTTAACGTTAATAACAGATAATTCAATTTATCCTCTTCATTCACAGTCTCACCAGTATTTTTGAGCCTATTTATATGCGTTTCAAATTCGTTAAAGAAGTCACTTGGATTTTCACCTTCTTTCATTTTTAATTCTAACAATCTTCTTTTACACAATAGCTTTACTGCACTGTTTTTAACTAGATAAATTTCGTCAAGCTTTGCAATCATATTTTTCGCAGTCGTTTCTGATATTATTAATTCTAACTGAGTGTTTGAAATACTGTTTACGATGTAACTTTTTGCTTTAATTTCCTTTTTTATTCCAATCTTCGACTCTTATTTCAGCCGGTCTTTCATCATGTAGAATAACCTCGTTACAGTCTTTCATTTCTAAAAATAAATTTAGCCTGAATTTCCAGTTCCATAAAATATTTGTAACATGAAATCGTCCTTTTTTCACTTGCCATGCTTCAAACTTAGGTTATCTTCCTTTCACAACTAAATTTCTTTTCTTTACTGTTAACGAACAAACCACGGACCTCTGCTACCATGTTAAAATACTGTTTATATTATTTATTATAATGAATCTTGTTACAAAACAAACACACTTATTTTCCATTGTGAAAAGAAAACTTAAAAACTAAAAGAACATTCCTCGACGTGTGCTTCTCTCACAAACACACACACACACTCCTAAACACTAAACAAACTAACGAATTTTAAGTCATATTTCTAACAATAACAGTAACAGTTTATAAAAAAATAACGAATTTCCACAGATGCATAGAAATGCATATCAATAATGTACTGAATTAGGCGAATCGAATAATGTATAACTCACCCCGATCCGTGAACGGGCCTAGCGTTTGCTAGGAATATAATGTTCCATAACTTTTCAACAAAGTCTAAAATTTTTCCCAAGGGTTTTTGAATACCTATACACTGTATAGATATCCTGTTTCCTTCAACCGAACGACATGTGTCCCTAAAAAATATATTTATAAAGTAAGTCGGTCAAGTAGGAAGAATATTCAGATATTTAAGAATATGAATATATTGGTAAAAATATCCATTCCTCTTACCTTTATGTCCTGTGTATTGGATAATATAGATTTACATACTTTTACCGCTGAATTCGAAATTCTGAACTAAACATAGGTACAGGACTCGTAAAAACCGTTTTTTATTCTTTTTATAGTTTTATCTGTTTTCCAAAAAACAACCAATTAAATTAAGTTGCAAGAATGCAAAAGCGATAAAACTTACAGAGGCTTTAATAGAAAATTATAAAACAAAATGTTTACTTAAGACTTTACCTTTTGTAAAAACCGGCGATATTGACTGTGTGTGTGTAAATCGTCGTACGTTCGTGCCCGGTGCAGTAAAACACGTGCATCGATCTAGGTTACGTACGTTCCTCACGTGCCACTTTCTCAATCTATACTTTTACATAAAAATTACTTAGAAAATCACTCCTACTCCTCATTTGGACAGAATTTTTACTTTCATGATTTTAGCGAAAAGTCGTTTTCCTGCTCGGGGAACACATATGTACAGGGTGTTCGGCCACCCCTGGGAAAAATTTTAATGGGGGATTCTAGATGCCAAAATACGAAAATACAGACGAAAATCAAGAATACCAATTTGTTGATAGAGGCTACGTTGAAAAGTTATTAACAATTAAACTCAAAAATTTCAAATCGTTCTGGAAAAATTGTTATCGGTTGCGGGGGTCAATTGCAATCATTTTTGGTGAATACACATACCTCCGAAATCTTACCCACTTTCGAGATAAAAATTCGAGAATGTGTGAAATTTTTTCGATGGAAAAGAAAAATTTCAAATCGTTTTGGAAAAATTGTTATCGGTTGCGGGGGTTACTTACAACCATTTTGGGTGAATCGTCATACCCCCCTAATCATGCGCATTTTCGAGAAAGAAATTCAGTACGGGCGGAACTTTAAACGTTAATAACTTTTTAATAAAGCCTCCATTAACAAATTGGTATTCTTGATTTTCGTCTTACTTTGGTCTCTAGAATCCCCTGGGAGAAATTGTAATGGGAGATTCTAGAGGTTAAAGTAGGATGAAAATCAAGAATACCAATTTGTTGATGGAGTAATACGATACTAAACAAGTTATTGACGTTTAAAGTTCCGCTCTTACTTTCGAATTTTTTTCTCGAAAATGCGCAGGATTTCGTATGTGGTATGTCTATTCACCGAAAATAATTGTAATTGACCCCCGAAACCGAAAGTAATTTTTTCAGAACGATTTGAAATTTTCTTTTTCTTTCGTCGAAAAATTTAGGCACTGTCTGTCGATTTTTCTTAAAAATTCCTTTCTGATTTTTATTCAGTTTGTAAAATAGTTGTTTAATAATACTCTTTGTGTAGGTACCCATGAGCTCTACTCGCGAAAAAAAACGTTTCATTGGAATATATTCACTATTCACTATATCAGTAGGAGTTGCGGGGGCTGTTTGAAAATTTGACCAGTTATATGGGATTTTTCTCACTTTACGGGGTCAAGGAACAACTTTTCCAACATCTCTACATATTCTCCATTAAAATATGCGTTGTGTTGCTGTTTGAAACATTAAAATCGTTCAATCCGGCTGTCGACCAAAAAAAAAAAATGCTTGTAACTGACCCCTGCAACGAAAACTAATTCTTCCAAGACGATTCGAAATTCTTTTTTACTTGAATTTTTTTTGTCGAAACTGAGTAGGATTTCGGGGGTACGATTCTAACTGACCTCCGCGACCAAAAATAATTTTTTCAGAACGATTTGAAATTTTTTTATTTAATGTTATTAATAACTACTTTTTAACGAAACCTCAGTCGAAAAATTGATATTCTTAATTTTCGTCTTATTTTGGCTTCTAGAATCTCCCATTAAAATTTTTCCCAGGGGTGGCCAAACACCCTGTATATATTAAATCAATATTAATGAAATTACACCTTGACCGAATTCATTTCAATCCCCCCACACTAATACATATATTGTGTGTAGCCCATAAATGGTTGAGAATGGAGTCACCTTTCCTATACTGGTATTATTAGATGGTCGCAGGTCCTGCATAAATTTCAATTTACATAATTTTTGTTTTGAGTAAACTCATTTTACTTTTTTGTATATTACCTAATGCAACTCATATTTTCCAGCCATGCGATGTAGGAATATTTAGACGATTAAAAGTTGCATGGCGAAAGGTAGTACAGGAACATAGACAAAGTACGTAGGTAGACTAAACCCATTACGAAGGTGAATTTCGCACCAATATATATATCATACCATATATAAATTCCATGAAGAAGGAAATGCTTTTAAAGCTTGTGGTGGCCTATGACCGTTTAACTCAAATACAATTTACTAGACAAAACGTATTTCAGAAAGAAGAAAATAAATTAGAATTCATGTCGCCAGATGAAACTGACATCAATGACAGCAATATAGGTAGTTTTACATAGCATTCAAGAGCATATTCCAGATGATCTGAGAGGGGAACAATTTTCTTTTCTATATAGAAAATATTAAAATACAATCGGGACACAACTAAGACACAACACAAGACACAACTCGCAGAGAGAAAGCACTGCTGATGTTCAACGCAGTGCAGTTCATAGTAACAGTAAAACCAATACCAGTGTAGAAGACTAATTTAACAACGTTTCGCTAGAAGAAACTAATATATGATATACTGATCATTAATTAACTTTAATATTTCATGACAATGATGCTTTTACTTTTTTCTAATGGGAATTGTTTTGTTTCCGATGGTACTGAAATCAAACTACATTAATTCTACAACGTTACTTTACTTATTTTCTCGTAAAGACAAAGATTCTTCAGAATCTATTCTGGATAAACATTATCAACATTATCAAAAAATTGAAAAAACAACAAAGAAAAGAAAAGAAAAGAAAGGAAATATAGAAAGGTGTGTGCAATCAAAGTTACATCAAAGACATGGAAATAGACTCAGCTTGAAAAAATAGAAGCAATTGATAACCAGGAAAAAGAAAAACAAAGAATGAAAGAAGAACGATTAGAAAAGAAAAAAACAAGCCGAGAAATTAAAAGAAGAAAAGCTATTGAAAAAAGAAAGAAAAACAGAAAAATGAAAAGGAAAAGGAGAAAGAAAAGCAAGACGAAGAGAAGGAGAAATGTAAAACTCAAACTAAAAATAAAAATAAAGTTAAGAACGTGAAAAGAAAATAATAAATAATATTATTGTGTTGTTTTTACAGGGTGAATGTAGTAACTGAACCAGGTGGTTATGACTATGCAACATTTTTATTAGCATCTTTTTCAAACTCCACTTGGAACAACACTGTACGTATGTATGTATGGGATTATCAGGAACCGTGTTTGTTCGTTAATCGGCACACTCGTATTTATTTCGTTAAACACAGTCACACCTACTACGTACTTTTCTTCAATCTTTCTCTCTTCCGTGCTGTCTTTTCTCGCTTTCTGGGTTATTCACCCATCAGCTGTTCGGCCGTACGCTCGCCGCGTGTTGACGGCTTTTTCGGCGGTAACCGTCTTCGCTCGTGCAAGCTCGTGGACAGCGAACGATTCGCTGTTCGGCCAAAAATTCGTGCGCGATTTAATAATTTTCAACTGCACGGTTCCCTACATACAGGGTGTTCGGCCATCCATGGGAAAAATTTTAATGGGGGATTCTAGAGGTCAAAATAAGACGAAAATCAAGAATACCAATTTGTTGATGGAGGCACTATTAAAAAGTTATTAATGTTTAAAGTTCCGCTCGTACTGAATTTTTTTCTCGAAAATGCGCAAGATTACGGGGGTATGTCTATACATAAAAAATGATTGTCACCGACCCTCGCAACTGAAAATAATTTTTCACAGAACGATTTGAAATCTTTCTTTTTCATCGAAAAATATAGGCACCCGATTAGATTTTCGGTAAGGAATTTTTTTCTCGAAAGTGCGTAGGATTTCGGGGGTATGTGTAATGACCAAAAATGATTGTAATTGACCCCTGTAACCGAAAATAATTTTTTTAGAACGATTTGAAAAATTTGTTTTTCGCCGAAAAATATCAACACATACTCGAATTTTTTTCTCGAAACTGAGTAGGATTTCGAATATATGTCTATTCACTAAAAATGCTTGTAATTGACCTCCGCAGCCGAAAATAATTTTTCTGGAACGATTTGAAATTTTTGAATCAAATTGTTAATAACTTTTTAACGAAGCCTCCATCAACAAATTGGTATTCTTGATTTTCGTCTTAGTTTGGCCTCTAGAATATCCTATTAAAATGTTTCTCAGGGCTGGCCGAACACCCTCTATACTACTATGTTTACTAGATCCTGGGTTTTTTTCGGGTTTGAATCACGTAGTAATGTGGTAACAAACTGAAGCAGTCAATAAAACCTGGTTTCGATCAATATTTTAGTGGAACACACCGGTTAGGTCTGGGATTTGCGCGCATATGGCTTATACTTTCGCCTTTTTCGCAAACTTGTTGGCCAGATCCTGGGTATTTTCCGTGTTTGAAACACGTAGTAATGTGGTAACACACTGAAGCAGTCAATTAAACCTGGTTTCGATCAATATTTCAGAGGATAACACTGGTTAGGTCTGGGTTAGGTCTGGGATATGCGCGCATATGGCTTATACTTTCGCCTTTTTCGCAAACTTGTTGGCCAGATCCTGGGTATTTTCCGTGTTTGAAACACGCAGTAATGTGGTACCACATTGAAGCAGTCAATTAAACCTGGTTTCGATCAATATTTTAGAGGATAACGCCGGTTAGGTCTGGGTTAGGTCTGGGAAATGCGCGCATCTGGCTCATGATTTTGCCTACTTCGCATACTTGTTGGCCAGATCCTGGGTTTTTTTCGTGTTTGAATCACGTAATAATGTGGTAACACACTGAAGCTGTCAATTAAACCTGGTATCGATCAATATTTTAGAGGATAACACCGGTTAGGTCTGGGTTAGGTCTGGTTTATGCCCGCATCTGGCTCATGATTTTGCCTTCTTCGCATACTTGTTGGCCAGATCCTGGGTATTTTCCGTGTTTGAATCACGTAGTAATGTGGTGACACACTGAAGCAGTCAATTAAACCTGGTTTCGATCAATATTTTAGAGGATAACACCGGTTAGGTCTGGGTTAGGTCTGGGTTATGCCCGCATCTGGCTCATGATTTTGCCTTCTTCGCATACTTGTTGGCCAGATCCTGGGTTTTTTTCGTGTTTGAATCACGTAATAATGTGGTAACACACTGAAGCTGTCAATTAAACCTGGTTTCGATCAATATTTTAGAGGATAACACGGGTTAGGTCTGGGTTAGGTCTGGGATATGCACGCATCTGGCTCATGATTTTGCCTTCTTCGCATACTTGTTGGCCAGATCCTGGGTTTCTTCTGGTTTGAATCACGTAGTAATGTGGTAACACACTGAAGCAGTCAATCAAACCTGGTTTCGATCAATATTTTAGAGGATAACACCGGTTAGGTCTGGGTTAGGTCTGGGTTATGCCCGCATCTGGCTCATGATTTTGCCTTCTTCGCATACTTGTTAGCCAGATCCTGGGTTTTTTTCGTGTTTGATTCACGTAGTAATGTGGTAACACACTGAAGCAGTCAATTAAACCTGGTTTCGATCAATATTTTAGAGGATAACACCGGTTAGGTCTGGGTTAGGTCTGGGTTATGCCCGCATCTGGCTCATGATTATGCCTTCTTCGCATACTTGTTGGCCAGATCCTGGGTTTCTTCTGGTTTGAATCACGTAGTAATGTGGTAACACACTGAAGCAGTCAATCAAACCTGGTTTCGATCAATATTTTAGAGGATAACGCCGGTTAGGTCTGGGTTAGGTCTGGGTTATGCCCGCATCTGGCTCATGATTTTGCCGTCTTCGCATACTTGTTGGCCAGATCCTGGGGTTTTTTCGTGTTTGAATCACGTAATAATGTGGTAACACACTGAAGCTGTCAATTAAACCTGGTTTCGATCAATATTTTAGAGGATAACACCGGTTAGGTCTGGGTTAGGTCTGGGTTATGCCCGCATCTGGCTCATGATTTTGCCTTCTTCGCATACTTGTTGGCCAGATCCTGGGTATTTTCCGTGTTTGAATCACGTAGTAATGTGGTGACACACTGAAGCAGTCAATTAAACCTGGTTTCGATCAATATTTTAGAGGATAACACCGGTTAGGTCTGGGTTAGGTCTGGGTTATGCCCGCATCTGGCTCATGATTTTGCCGTCTTCGCATACTTGTTGGCCAGATCCTGGGTATTTTCCGTGTTTGAATCACGTAGTAATGTGGTAACACACTGAAGCAGTCAATTAAACCTGGTTTCGATCAATATTTCAGAGGATAACACCGGTTAGGTCTGGGTTAGGTCTGGGTTATGCCCGCATCTGGCTCATGATTTTGCCTTCTTCGCATACTTGTTGGCCAGATCCTGGGTTTTTTTCGTGTTTGAATCACGTAGTAATGTGGTAATACACTGAAGCAGTCAATTAAACCTGGTTTCGATCAATATTTCAGAGGATAACACCGGTTAGAACTGGGTTTCGTCTGGGTTATGTCCGCACCTGGCTCATGATTTTGCCATCTTCGCATACTTGTTGGCCAGATCTTGGGTTTTTTTCGTGTTTGAATCATGTAGTAATGTGGTAACACACTGAAGCAGTCAATTAAACCTGGTTTCGATCAATATTTCAGAGGATAACACCGGTTAGGTCTGGGTTAGGTCTGGGTTATGCCCGCATCTGGCTCATGATTTTGCCTTCTTCGCATACTTGTTGGCCAGATCTTGGGTTTTTTTCGTGTTTGAATCACGTAGTAATGTGGTAACACACTGAAGCAGTCAATTAAACCTGGTTTCGATCAATATTTTAGAGGATAACACCGGTTAGGTCTGGGTTAGGTCTGGGTTATGCCCGCATCTGGCTCATGATTTTGCCTTCTTCGCATACTTGTTGGCCAGATCCTGGGTATTTTCCGTGTTTGAATCACGTAGTAATGTGGTGACACACTGAAGCAGTCAATTAAACCTGGTTTCGATCAATATTTTAGAGGATAACACCGGTTAGGTCTGGGTGAGGTCTGGGTTATGCCCGCATCTGGCTCATGATTTTGCCGTCTTCGCATACTTGTTGGCCAGATCCTGGGGTTTTTCCGTGTTTGAATCACGTAGTAATGTGGTGACACACTGAAGCAGTCAATTAAACCTGGTTTCGATCAATATTTTAGAGGATAACACCGGTTAGGTCTGGGTTAGGTCTGGGTTATGCCCGCATCTGGCTCATGATTTTGCCTTCTTCGCATACTTGTTGGCCAGATCCTGGGTATTTTCCGTGTTTGAATCACGTAGTAATGTGGTGACACACTGAAGCAGTCAATTAAACCTGGTTTCGATCAATATTTTAGAGGATAACACCGGTTAGGTCTGGGTGAGGTCTGGGTTATGCCCGCATCTGGCTCATGATTTTGCCGTCTTCGCATACTTGTTGGCCAGATCCTGGGGTTTTTCCGTGTTTGAATCACGTAGTAATGTGGTGACACACTGAAGCAGTCAATTAAACCTGGTTTCGATCAATATTTTAGAGGATAACACCGGTTAGGTCTGGGTTAGGTCTGGGTTATGCCCGCATCTGGCTCATGATTTTGCCTTCTTCGCATACTTGTTGGCCAGATCTTGGGTTTTTTTCGTGTTTGAATCACGTAGTAATGTGGTAACACACTGAAGCAGTCAATTAAACCTGGTTTCGATCAATATTTTAGAGGATAACACCGGTTAGGTCTGGGTTAGGTCTGGGTTATGCCCGCATCTGGCTCATGATTTTGCCGTCTTCGCATACTTGTTGGCCAGATCCTGGGTTTTTTTCGTGTTTGATTCACGTAGTAATGTGGTAACACACTGAAGCAGTCAATTAAACCTGGTTTCGATCAATATTTTAGAGGATAACACCGGTTAGGTCTGGGTTAGGTCTGGGTTATGCCCGCATCTGGCTCACGATTTTGCCTTCATCGCATACTTGTTGGCCAGATCCTGGGTTTTTTTCGTGTTTGAATCACGTACTAATGTGGTAACACACTGAAGCAGTCAATTAAACCTGGTTTCGATTAATATTTTAGAGGATAACACCGGTTAGGTCTTGGTTAGGTCTGAGTTATGCCCGCATCTGGCTCATGATTTTGCCTTCTTCGCATACGTGTTGGCCACGTGTTGACGATAAAACTGTAAGATAAAGGATGAATTAAGTTCCAAGTCCCTAAAATTTTCCAAATCATAGATTTAAAAATGATTTAGATATTTACATGATTTTAGTGTGGGTATTTATACAAGTATGTAAATCTCTATTTATGCATAACATGTTACCCCTAAATGGGCAAGTTAATGAATTATATACATGTTAATTGTATAATAATAACCCTTTGTTCCTCATAAAAATTCACAACTGAATTGCTATCATTCTAAAAAAATCCATCCCAAAATTTATTATCAAAACTAGTAATAAATTATTTGAACAAGGTGATAACAGATTTGAAATATTTAATAAAATTTAAATACCAGATATTGATAGTATTAATAAAATATAATATTAATTCTATTTTGACACTGTTATTTGATTTTAATATTAATTATAGATACTTTGATTATTGATTTATTAAAACATAAAGTTAATGAAGTCCCAGTAGAT
This sequence comes from Colletes latitarsis, assembly GCF_051014445.1. NCBI lineage: Eukaryota > Metazoa > Arthropoda > Insecta > Hymenoptera > Colletidae > Colletes > Colletes latitarsis. Next base: position 10,059,741 of record NC_135142.1, read on the forward strand.
TATAAATATTTTAAAGAGCATGAATTAGCATAGAATTTCATAAAAAATTTGATGAGTGATAGAAGTAACTTGAATAATCTGAATTTTGTAGCTTTTACTATATCTTTGGATATGGAATCACAGATTCATTTTATTAATAAAAATAGAGATAGTACTGATGATTTACTCAGACTCGTTAAAGTAAGTGGGCCAAGTGGGAAGAATATTAAGATAGATGGATAGATATTGGTAAAAGTATACTTCTTGTCCTTATATAGGAAATCTTTAATATTACAAATAAACTCTTTCTGTAAAATCTTGAACTTATCATTATAATTTATAGAATTAAAGTCAACGCATCTAATAATGAAAGTGAACTGAAGTATTTTATAGACTTGTCAAGAACGTTTTTTGGTATATTCCTAGCAAACGACCCGTTCAACGATCGGGATGAGTTATACGTAATTCGATTCGTCTAATTCAGTATATTATTTCATTAGTATATGCATTTCATTATCTGCGGAAATTCGGTATTTTTACAAAGTAACTAAGTATTTTAAATATATTCTGATAGGTTCACAGGTGGAAACAAGCGACTGTCGTTACCTGTGTTCAAAATGCCAGCTAGTAAAATGCTAATTTGTTAACAATAACATTTGTTGAATGAAATTTCTGCTATTTCTGCAAATATCTCATTGAATAAATCACCATCTTTCTATTATATATACATTTACTAAATACATAATGGCTCAGGTATCCAATGAAGTTACTCTTATTGGAAATATAAAATATTGATAGTATTATATGTTAGAAAAAAGTGGTGTCTTCAATTTAATTCATGTAAGCATCAGTAATGAGATCTTGAAAATTGACGCTGTGATTAATTTTCAAATGGCCTCTGTGCCATTATTTCTACAACAAAATGTTGATTCATCAGTCTCTATCTACTCTACCCTTCCACAATTGCTGCGCAGTATTTTTATTTAATGTTAGTTATATAATATATCACGACATTGCTCATAATTATACGTTAGCATATATGGTAATTTTAAAACAATATCTGTAACTGAGTTTGTTTTTAGAAAACCACGTTCTTTGCTTTTCAAATATCTTTATATAATGCAATGGCTTTTAAAAACTAAGGGTATAAACATCTCACCGTAAACCGTAAATAGTTTACATTTTAAAGATCCAGAAACAGGCGCTCATACGAATAAAACAGAAACTACGTGGAAGCATAGTAAACACTTTTTGCCTGAATATTGTCGGTTAGTATTTGCAGTTCCACACGTTTTTTAATATGTTTTTCTAACATATAATACAAAATAATAAATATTATATTTTCTATTTTCAGCAAAAAAGATAATTTCATTGGGTACTTAAGCCATTACGTGTTTTATAAACCTTCCAAGCAAGGAAAGGATGATTTATTTAATCAGTTCTTAAAAGAAATTTCAGAAATTTCATTTGATGATGATTGATTCTGTAAAAAATCAAAATATACCAGACTTAGATGATAATGAAATTTAATAATAAAAACAAGTTAAGCCAACGTACTGCGTGCAATAGTAATTTACTATATATTGTAAACACTGTCAGCGGCGGGGAGACATTTTTTACTGTTGCTGCATGTACTGTCTACATACCTGGTTTTAATACTGTCCACCTGACCGACTCGTGGAAGTTCTATGCCTAAAAAAATGATTTTTATGCATCATACAAATTCTTCTACAAATTCCCATTTGACAATGTAGAATAGATCCAATTAGATAAATTATTTATAATTTTTAAAATGAACATAGCAACGATTTAATGTTAATCATTACATTACCAATCTTTCCAGATATTAGTTTAAAACCATCACCAACTTTAATATCAACCGGGTTTTGTAGATTTTTGGATTCATAAAAGTACTCATCTGTGTTTATTATGTGATCTGAGCAACCACTATCTAGTAGCCATTTAATATTTCTACTTCTTCTATTTTGCTACTTTTCATTACTTCAACCTTGAATGAATTGTAATTTCTACTGTCATCTAGACTCGAATTTCCAGCCACTTTTCTATCGTGTCTATTTTGTATATGTTTGAAAAGGTTGCCTTTTGTAATAATTATTAAAGTTTTCTGGGCAGTAACGTTGGATGTGCCCTGACTTATTACACTGACTTAACATACCGCTTCAGTAGTCGTTGCACTGCTATGCTGATTATCCTTTGAATTGAGATACTTGTTCTGATTGCGTTGTACGTGTCGAAACCTATGACCTCTAGGATTTTTAGTTAAATTTGAACTAAACGTGCGAGTGTAATTTCTGCTGTACTCAAAGTAGTAACTTTTACCGTTTCTCTTTTGATACTCTAACAGTAATTTAGATTTTACATACTCAACTGTTTTCTCCTTCGTTGGCAGTGCATCAATAATATCAACAATACGTGAGAAGTTAACGTTAATAACAGATAATTCAATTTATCCTCTTCATTCACAGTCTCACCAGTATTTTTGAGCCTATTTATATGCGTTTCAAATTCGTTAAAGAAGTCACTTGGATTTTCACCTTCTTTCATTTTTAATTCTAACAATCTTCTTTTACACAATAGCTTTACTGCACTGTTTTTAACTAGATAAATTTCGTCAAGCTTTGCAATCATATTTTTCGCAGTCGTTTCTGATATTATTAATTCTAACTGAGTGTTTGAAATACTGTTTACGATGTAACTTTTTGCTTTAATTTCCTTTTTTATTCCAATCTTCGACTCTTATTTCAGCCGGTCTTTCATCATGTAGAATAACCTCGTTACAGTCTTTCATTTCTAAAAATAAATTTAGCCTGAATTTCCAGTTCCATAAAATATTTGTAACATGAAATCGTCCTTTTTTTCACTTGCCATGCTTCAAACTTAGGTTATCTTCCTTTCACAACTAAATTTCTTTTCTTTACTGTTAACGAACAAACCACGGACCTCTGCTACCATGTTAAAATACTGTTTATATTATTTATTATAATGAATCTTGTTACAAAACAAACACACTTATTTTCCATTGTGAAAAGAAAACTTAAAAACTAAAAGAACATTCCTCGACGTGTGCTTCTCTCACAAACACACACACACACTCCTAAACACTAAACAAACTAACGAATTTTAAGTCATATTTCTAACAATAACAGTAACAGTTTATAAAAAAATAACGAATTTCCACAGATGCATAGAAATGCATATCAATAATGTACTGAATTAGGCGAATCGAATAATGTATAACTCACCCCGATCCGTGAACGGGCCTAGCGTTTGCTAGGAATATAATGTTCCATAACTTTTCAACAAAGTCTAAAATTTTTCCCAAGGGTTTTTGAATACCTATACACTGTATAGATATCCTGTTTCCTTCAACCGAACGACATGTGTCCCTAAAAAATATATTTATAAAGTAAGTCGGTCAAGTAGGAAGAATATTCAGATATTTAAGAATATGAATATATTGGTAAAAATATCCATTCCTCTTACCTTTATGTCCTGTGTATTGGATAATATAGATTTACATACTTTTACCGCTGAATTCGAAATTCTGAACTAAACATAGGTACAGGACTCGTAAAAACCGTTTTTTATTCTTTTTATAGTTTTATCTGTTTTCCAAAAAACAACCAATTAAATTAAGTTGCAAGAATGCAAAAGCGATAAAACTTACAGAGGCTTTAATAGAAAATTATAAAACAAAATGTTTACTTAAGACTTTACCTTTTGTAAAAACCGGCGATATTGACTGTGTGTGTGTAAATCGTCGTACGTTCGTGCCCGGTGCAGTAAAACACGTGCATCGATCTAGGTTACGTACGTTCCTCACGTGCCACTTTCTCAATCTATACTTTTACATAAAAATTACTTAGAAAATCACTCCTACTCCTCATTTGGACAGAATTTTTACTTTCATGATTTTAGCGAAAAGTCGTTTTCCTGCTCGGGGAACACATATGTACAGGGTGTTCGGCCACCCCTGGGAAAAATTTTAATGGGGGATTCTAGATGCCAAAATACGAAAATACAGACGAAAATCAAGAATACCAATTTGTTGATAGAGGCTACGTTGAAAAGTTATTAACAATTAAACTCAAAAATTTCAAATCGTTCTGGAAAAATTGTTATCGGTTGCGGGGGTCAATTGCAATCATTTTTGGTGAATACACATACCTCCGAAATCTTACCCACTTTCGAGATAAAAATTCGAGAATGTGTGAAATTTGTTCGATGGAAAAGAAAAATTTCAAATCGTTTTGGAAAAATTATCTTCGGTTGCGGGGGTTACTTACAACCATTTTGGGTGAATCGTCATATCCCCCTAATCATGCGCATTTTCGAGAAAGAAATTCAGTACGGGCGGAACTTTAAACGTTAATAACTTTTTAATAAAGCCTCCATTAACAAATTGGTATTCTTGATTTTCGTCTTACTTTGGTCTCTAGAATCCCCTGGGAGAAATTGTAATGGGAGATTCTAGAGGTTAAAGTAGGATGAAAATCAAGAATACCAATTTGTTGATGGAGTAATACGATACTAAACAAGTTATTGACGTTTAAAGTTCCGCTCTTACTTTCGAATTTTTTTCTCGAAAATGCGCAGGATTTCGTATGTGGTATGTCTATTCACCGAAAATAATTGTAATTGACCCCCGAAACCGAAAGTAATTTTTTCAGAACGATTTGAAATTTTCTTTTTCTTTCGTCGAAAAATTTAGGCACTGTCTGTCGATTTTTCTTAAAAATTCCTTTCTGATTTTTATTCAGTTTGTAAAATAGTTGTTTAATAATACTCTTTGTGTAGGTACCCATGAGCTCTACTCGCGAAAAAAAACGTTTCATTGGAATATATTCACTATTCACTATATCAGTAGGAGTTGCGGGGGCTGTTTGAAAATTTGACCAGTTATATGGGATTTTTCTCACTTTACGGGGTCAAGGAACAACTTTTCCAACATCTCTACATATTCTCCATTAAAATATGCGTTGTGTTGCTGTTTGAAACATTAAAATCGTTCAATCCGGCTGTCGACCAAAAAAAAAAAATGCTTGTAACTGACCCCTGCAACGAAAACTAGTTCTTCCAAGACGATTCGAAATTCTTTTTTACTTGAATTTTTTTTGTCGAAACTGAGTAGGATTTCGGGGGTACGATTCTAACTGACCTCCGCGACCAAAAATAATTTTTTCAGAACGATTTGAAATTTTTTTATTTAATGTTATTAATAACTACTTTTTAACGAAACCTCAGTCGAAAAATTGATATTCTTAATTTTCGTCTTATCTTGGCTTCTAGAATCTCCCATTAAAATTTTTCCCAGGGGTGGCCAGACACCCTGTATATATTAAATCAATATTAATGAAATTACACCTTGACCGAATTCATTTCAATCCCCCCACACTAATACATATATTGTGTGTAGCCCATAAATGGTTGAGAATGGAGTCACCTTTCCTATACTGGTATTATTAGATGGTCGCAGGTCCTGCATAAATTTCAATTTACATAATTTTTGTTTTGAGTAAACTCATTTTACTTTTTTGTATATTACCTAATGCAACTCATATTTTCCAGCCATGCGATGTAGAAATATTTAGACGATTAAAAGTTGCATGGCGAAAGGTAGTACAGGAACATAGACAAAGTACGTAGGTAGACTAAACCCATTACGAAGGTGAATTTCGCACCAATATATATATCATACCATATATAAATTCCATGAAGAAGGAAATGCTTTTAAAGCTTGTGGTGGCCTATGACCGTTTAACTCAAATACAATTTACTAGACAAAACGTATTTCAGAAAGAAGAAAATAAATTAGAATTCATGTCGCCAGATGAAACTGACATCAATGACAGCAATATAGGTAGTTTTACATAGCATTCAAGAGCATATTCCAGATGATCTGAGAGGGGAACAATTTTCTTTTCTATATAGAAAATATTAAAATACAATCGGGACACAACTAAGACACAACACAAGACACAACTCGCAGAGAGAAAGCACTGCTGATGTTCAACGCAGTGCAGTTCATAGTAACAGTAAAACCAATACCAGTGTAGAAGACTAATTTAACAACGTTTCGCTAGAAGAAACTAATATATGATATACTGATCATTAATTAACTTTAATATTTCATGACAATGATGCTTTTACTTTTTTCTAATGGGAATTGTTTTGTTTCCGATGGTACTGAAATCAAACTACATTAATTCTACAACGTTACTTTACTTATTTTCTCGTAAAGACAAAGATTCTTCAGAATCTATTCTGGATAAACATTATCAACATTATCAAAAAATTGAAAAAACAACAAAGAAAAGAAAAGAAAAGAAAAGAAATATAGAAAGGTGTGTGCAATCAAAGTTACATCAAAGACATGGAAATAGACTCAGCTTGAAAAAATAGAAGCAATTGATAACCAGGAAAAAGAAAAACAAAGAATGAAAGAAGAACGATTAGAAAAGAAAAAAATAAGCCGAGAAATTAAAAGAAGAAAAGCTATTGAAAAAAGAAAGAAAAACAGAAAAATGAAAAGGAAAAGGAGAAAGAAAAGCAAGACGAAGAGAAGGAGAAATGTAAAACTCAAACTAAAAATAAAAATAAAGTTAAGAACGTGAAAAGAAAATAATAAATAATATTATTGTGTTGTTTTTACAGGGTGAATGTAGTAACTGAACCAGGTGGTTATGACTATGCAACATTTTTATTAGCATCTTTTTCAAACTCCACTTGGAACAACACTGTACGTATGTATGTATGGGATTATCAGGAACCGTGTTTGTTCGTTAATCGGCACACTCGTATTTATTTCGTTAAACACAGTCACACCTACTACGTACTTTTCTTCAATCTTTCTCTCTTCCGTGCTGTCTTTTCTCGCTTTCTGGGTTATTCACCCATCAGCTGTTCGGCCGTACGCTCGCCGCGTGTTGACGGCTTTTTCGGCGGTAACCGTCTTCGCTCGTGCAAGCTCGTGGACAGCGAACGATTCGCTGTTCGGCCAAAAATTCGTGCGCGATTTAATAATTTTCAACTGCACGGTTCCCTACATACAGGGTGTTCGGCCATCCATGGGAAAAATTTTAATGGGGGATTCTAGAGGTCAAAATAAGACGAAAATCAAGAATACCAATTTGTTGATGGAGGCACTATTAAAAAGTTATTAATGTTTAAAGTTCCGCTCGTACTGAATTTTTTTCTCGAAAATGCGCAAGATTACGGGGGTATGTCTATACATAAAAAATGATTGTCACCGACCCTCGCAACTGAAAATAATTTTTCACAGAACGATTTGAAATCTTTCTTTTTCATCGAAAAATATAGGCACCCGATTAGATTTTCGGTAAGGAATTTTTTTCTCGAAAGTGCGTAGGATTTCGGGGGTATGTGTAATGACCAAAAATGATTGTAATTGACCCCTGTAACCGAAAATAATTTTTTTAGAACGATTTGAAAAATTTGTTATTCGCCGAAAAATATCAACACATACTCGAATTTTTTTCTCGAAACTGAGTAGGATTTCGAATATATGTCTATTCACTAAAAATGCTTGTAATTGACCTCCGCAGCCGAAAATAATTTTCCTGGAACGATTTGAAATTTTTGAATCAAATTGTTAATAACTTTTTAACGAAGCCTCCATCAACAAATTGGTATTCTTGATTTTCGTCTTAGTTTGGCCTCTAGAATATCCTATTAAAATGTTTCTCAGGGCTGGCCGAACACCCTCTATACTACTATGTTTACTAGATCCTGGGTTTTTTTCGGGTTTGAATCACGTAGTAATGTGGTAACAAACTGAAGCAGTCAATTAAACCTGGTTTCGATCAATATTTTAGAGGAACACACCGGTTAGGTCTGGGATTTGCGCGCATATGGCTTATACTTTCGCCTTTTTCGCAAACTTGTTGGCCAGATCCTGGGTATTTTCCGTGTTTGAAACACGTAGTAATGTGGTGACACACTGAAGCAGTCAATTAAACCTGGTTTCGATCAATATTTCAGAGGATAACACCGGTTAGGTCTGGGTTAGGTCTGGGTTATGCCCGCATCTGGCTCATGATTTTGCCTTCTTCGCATACTTGTTGGCCAGATCCTGGGTTTTTTTCATGTTTGAATCACGTAGTAATGTGGTAACACACTGAAGCAGTCAATAAAACCTGGTTTCGATCAATATTTTAGAGGAACACACCGGTTAGGTCTGGGATTTGCGCGCATATGGCTTATACTTTCGCCTTTTTCGCAAACTTGTTGGCTAGATCCTGGGTTTTTTTCGGTTTTGAATACCGCAGTAATGAGGTACCACATTGAAGCAGTCAATTAAACCTGGTTTCGATCAATATTTTAGAGGATAACGCCGGTTAGGTCTGGGTTAGGTCTGGGAAATGAGCGCATCTGGCTCATGATTTTGCCTTCTTCGCATACTTGTTGGCCAGATCCTGGGTTTTTTTCGTGTTTGAATCACGTAATAATGTGGTAACACACTGAAGCTGTCAATTAAACCTGGTTTCGATCAATATTTTAGAGGATAACACCGGTTAGGTCTGGGTTAGGTCTGGGTTATGCCCGCATCTGGCTCATGATTTTGCCTTCTTCGCATACTTGTTGGCCAGATCCTGGGTATTTTCCGTGTTTGAATCACGTAGTAATGTGGTGACACACTGAAGCAGTCAATTAAACCTGGTTTCGATCAATATTTTAGAGGATAACACCGGTTAGGTCTGGGTTAGGTCTGGGATATGCCCGCATCTGGCTCATGATTTTGCCGTCTTCGCATACTTGTTGGCCAGATCCTGGGGTTTTTTCGTGTTTGAATCACGTAGTAATGTGGTGACACACTGAAGCAGTCAATTAAACCTGGTTTCGATCAATATTTTAGAGGATAACACCGGTTAGGTCTGGGTTAGGTCTGGGTTATGCCCGCATCTGGCACATGATTTTGCCGTCTTCGCATACTTGTTGGCCAGATTCTGGGGTTTTTTCGTGTTTGAATCACGTAGTAATGTGGTAACACACTGAAGCAGTCAATTAAACCTGGTTTCGATCAATATTTCAGAGGATAACACCGGTTAGGTCTGGGTTATGCCCGCATCTGGCTCATGATTTTGCCGTCTTCGCATACTTGTTGGCCAGATCCTGGGGTTTTTTCGTGTTTGAATCACGTAGTAATGTGGTGACACACTGAAGCAGTCAATTAAACCTGGTTTCGATCAATATTTTAGAGGATAACGCCGGTTAGGTCTGGGTTAGGTCTGGGTTATGCCCGCATCTGGCTCATGATTTTGCCTTCTTCGCATACTTGTTGGCCAGATCCTGGGGTTTTTTCGTGTTTGAATCACGTAGTAATGTGGTGACACACTGAAGCAGTCAATTAAACCTGGTTTCGATCAATATTTTAGAGGATAACGCCGGTTAGGTCTGGGTTAGGTCTGGGTTATGCCCGCATCTGGCTCATGATTTTGCCGTCTTCGCATACTTGTTGGCCAGATCCTGGGGTTTTTTCGTGTTTGAATCACGTAATAATGTGGTAACACACTGAAGCTGTCAATTAAACCTGGTTTCGATCAATATTTTAGAGGATAACACCGGTTAGGTCTGGGTTAGGTCTGGGTTATGCCCGCATCTGGCTCATGATTTTGCCTTCTTCGCATACTTGTTGGCCAGATCCTGGGTATTTTCCGTGTTTGAATCACGTAGTAATGTGGTGACACACTGAAGCAGTCAATTAAACCTGGTTTCGATCAATATTTTAGAGGATAACACCGGTTAGGTCTGGGTTAGGTCTGGGTTATGCCCGCATCTGGCTCATGATTTTGCCGTCTTCGCATACTTGTTGGCCAGATCCTGGGTATTTTCCGTGTTTGAATCACGTAGTAATGTGGTAACACACTGAAGCAGTCAATTAAACCTGGTTTCGATCAATATTTCAGAGGATAACACCGGTTAGGTCTGGGTTAGGTCTGGGTTATGCCCGCATCTGGCTCATGATTTTGCCTTCTTCGCATACTTGTTGGCCAGATCCTGGGTTTTTTTCGTGTTTGAATCACGTAGTAATGTGGTAATACACTGAAGCAGTCAATTAAACCTGGTTTCGATCAATATTTCAGAGGATAACACCGGTTAGAACTGGGTTTCGTCTGGGTTATGTCCGCACCTGGCTCATGATTTTGCCATCTTCGCGTACTTGTTGGCCAGATCTTGGGTTTTTTTCGTGTTTGAATCATGTAGTAATGTGGTAACACACTGAAGCAGTCAATTAAACCTGGTTTCGATCAATATTTCAGAGGATAACACCGGTTAGGTCTGGGTTAGGTCTGGGTTATGCCCGCATCTGGCTCATGATTTTGCCTTCTTCGCATACTTGTTGGCCAGATCTTGGGTTTTTTTCGTGTTTGAATCACGTAGTAATGTGGTAACACACTGAAGCAGTCAATTAAACCTGGTTTCGATCAATATTTTAGAGGATAACACCGGTTAGGTCTGGGTTAGGTCTGGGTTATGCCCGCATCTGGCTCATGATTTTGCCTTCTTCGCATACTTGTTGGCCAGATCCTGGGTATTTTCCGTGTTTGAATCACGTAGTAATGTGGTGACACACTGAAGCAGTCAATTAAACCTGGTTTCGATCAATATTTTAGAGGATAACACCGGTTAGGTCTGGGTGAGGTCTGGGTTATGCCCGCATCTGGCTCATGATTTTGCCGTCTTCGCATACTTGTTGGCCAGATCCTGGGGTTTTTCCGTGTTTGAATCACGTAGTAATGTGGTGACACACTGAAGCAGTCAATTAAACCTGGTTTCGATCAATATTTTAGAGGATAACACCGGTTAGGTCTGGGTTAGGTCTGGGTTATGCCCGCATCTGGCTCATGATTTTGCCTTCTTCGCATACTTGTTGGCCAGATCTAGGGTTTTTTTCGTGTTTGAATCACGTAGTAATGTGGTGACACACTGAAGCAGTCAATTAAACCTGGTTTCGATCAATATTTTAGAGGATAACACCGGTTAGGTCTGGGTTAGGTCTGGGTTATGCCCGCATCTGGCTCATGATTTTGCCTTCTTCGCATACTTGTTGGCCAGATCCTGGGTATTTTCCGTGTTTGAATCACGTAGTAATGTGGTGACACACTGAAGCAGTCAATTAAACCTGGTTTCGATCAATATTTTAGAGGATAACACCGGTTAGGTCTGGGTGAGGTCTGGGTTATGCCCGCATCTGGCTCATGATTTTGCCGTCTTCGCATACTTGTTGGCCAGATCCTGGGGTTTTTCCGTGTTTGAATCACGTAGTAATGTGGTGACACACTGAAGCAGTCAATTAAACCTGGTTTCGATCAATATTTTAGAGGATAACACCGGTTAGGTCTGGGTTAGGTCTGGGTTATGCCCGCATCTGGCTCATGATTTTGCCTTCTTCGCATACTTGTTGGCCAGATCTTGGGTTTTTTTCGTGTTTGAATCACGTAGTAATGTGGTAACACACTGAAGCAGTCAATTAAACCTGGTTTCGATCAATATTTTGGAGGATAACACCGGTTAGGTCTGGGTTTGGTCTGGGTTATGCCCGCATCTGGCTCATGATTTTGCCTTCTTCGCATACTTGTTGGCCAGATCCTGGGTATTTTCCGTGTTTGAATCACGTAGTAATGTGGTGACACACTGAAGCAGTCAATTAAACCTGGTTTCGATCAATATTTCAGAGGATAACACCGGTTAGGTCTGGGTTAGGTCTGGGATATGCGCGCATCTGGCTTATACTTTCGCCTTTTTCGCAAACTTGTTGGCTAGATCCTGGGTTTTTTTCGGTTTTGAATACCGCAGTAATGTGGTACCACATTGAAGCATTCAATTAAACCTGGTTTCGATCAATATTTTAGAGGATAACGCCGGTTAGGTCTGGGTTAGGTCTGGGAAATGAGCGCATCTGGCTCATGATTTTGCCTTCTTCGCATACTTGTTGGCCAGATCCTGGGTATTTTCCGTGTTTGAATCACGTAGTAATGTGGTACCACATTGAAGCGTTCAATTAAACCTGGTTTCGATCAATATTTTAGAGGATAACGCCGGTTAGGTCTGGGTTAGGTCTGGGAAATGAGCGCATCTGGCTCATGATTTTGCCGTCTTCGCATACTTCTTGGCCAGATCCTGGGGTTTTTTCGTGTTTGAATCACGTAATAATGTGGTAACACACTGAAGCTGTCAATTAAACCTGGTTTCGATCAATATTTTAGAGGATAACACCGGTTAGGTCTGGGTTAGGTCTGGGTTATGCCCGCATCTGGCTCATGATTTTGCCTTCTTCGCATACTTGTTGGCCAGATCCTGGGTATTTTCCGTGTTTGAATCACGTAGTAATGTGGTGACACACTGAAGCAGTCAATTAAACCTGGTTTCGATCAATATTTTAGAGGATAACACCGGTTAGGTCTGGGTTAGGTCTGGGTTATGCCCGCATCTGGCTCATGATTTTGCCGTCTTCGCATACTTGTTGGCCAGATCCTGGGGTTTTTTCGTGTTTGAATCATGTAGTAATGTGGTAACACACTGAAGCAGTCAATTAAACCTGGTTTCGATCAATATTTCAGAGGATAACACCGGTTAGGTCTGGGTTAGGTCTGGGTTATGCCCGCATCTGGCTCATGATTTTGCCTTCTTCGCATACTTGTTGGCCAGATCTTGGGTTTTTTTCGTGTTTGAATCACGTAGTAATGTGGTAACACACTGAAGCAGTCAATTAAACCTGGTTTCGATCAATATTTTAGAGGATAACACCGGTTAGGTCTGGGTTAGGTCTGGGTTATGCCCGCATCTGGCTCATGATTTTGCCTTCTTCGCATACTTGTTGGCCAGATCCTGGGTATTTTCCGTGTTTGAATCACGTAGTAATGTGGTGACACACTGAAGCAGTCAATTAAACCTGGTTTCGATCAATATTTTAGAGGATAACACCGGTTATGTCTGGGTTAGGTCTGGGTTATGCCCGCATCTGGCTCATGATTTTGCCGTCTTCGCATACTTGTTGGCCAGATCCTGGGTATTTTCCGTGTTTGAATCACGTAGTAATGTGGTAACACACTGAAGCAGTCAATTAAACCTGGTTTCGATCAATATTTCAGAGGATAACACCGGTTAGGTCTGGGTTAGGTCTGGGTTATGCCCGCATCTGGCTCATGATTTTGCCTTCTTCGCATACTTGTTGGCCAGATCCTGGGTTTTTTTCGTGTTTGAATCACGTAGTAATGTGGTAATACACTGAAGCAGTCAATTAAACCTGGTTTCGATCAATATTTTAGAGGATAACACCGGTTAGGTCTGGGTTAGGTCTGGGTTATGCCCGCATCTGGCTCATGATTTTGCCTTCTTCGCATACTTGTTGGCCAGATCCTGGGGTTTTTTCGTGTTTCAATCACGTAGCAATGTGGTAACACACTGAAGCAGTCAATTAAACCTGGTTTCGATCAATATTTCAGAGGATAACACCGGTTAGGTCTGGGTTTCGTCTGGGTTATGTCCGCACCTGGCTCATGATTTTGCCATCTTCGCATACTTGTTGGCCAGATCTTGGGTTTTTTTCGTGTTTGAATCATGTAGTAATGTGGTAACACACTGAAGCAGTCAATTAAACCTGGTTTCGATCAATATTTCAGAGGATAACACCGGTTAGGTCTGGGTTAGGTCTGGGTTATGCCCGCATCTGGCTCATGATTTTGCCTTCTTCGCATACTTGTTGGCCAGATCTTGGGTTTTTTTCGTGTTTGAATCACGTAGTAATGTGGTAACACACTGAAGCAGTCAATTAAACCTGGTTTCGATCAATATTTTAGAGGATAACACCGGTTAGGTCTGGGTTAGGTCTGGGTTATGCCCGCATCTGGCTCATGATTTTGCCGTCTTCGCATACTTGTTGGCCAGATCCTGGGGTTTTTCCGGGTTTGAATCACGTAGTAATGTGGTGACACACTGAAGCAGTCAATTAAACCTGGTTTCGATCAATATTTTAGAGGATAACGCCGGTTAGGTCTGGGTTAGGTCTGGGATGTGCGCGCATCTGGCTTATACTTTCGCCTTTTTCGCAAACTTGTTGGATAGATCCTGGGTTTTTTTCGGGTTTGAATACCGCAGTAATGTGGTACCACACTGAAGCAGTCAATTAAACCTGGTTTCGATCAATATTTTAGAGGATAACACCGGTTAGGTCTGGGTTAGGTCTGGGTTATGCCCGCATCTGGCTCATGATTTTGCCGTCTTCGCATACTTGTTGGCCAGATCCTGGGGTTTTTTCGTGTTTGAATCATGTAGTAATGTGGTAACACACTGAAGCAGTCAATTAAACCTGGTTTCGATCAATATTTCAGAGGATAACACCGGTTAGGTCTGGGTTAGGTCTGGGTTATGCCCGCATCTGGCTCATGATTTTGCCTTCTTCGCATACTTGTTGGCCAGATCTTGGGTTTTTTTCGTGTTTGAATCACGTAGTAATGTGGTAACACACTGAAGCAGTCAATTAAACCTGGTTTCGATCAATATTTTAGAGGATAACACCGGTTAGGTCTGGGTTAGGTCTGGGTTATGCCCGCATCTGGCTCATGATTTTGCCTTCTTCGCATACTTGTTGGCCAGATCCTGGGTATTTTCCGTGTTTGAATCACGTAGTAATGTGGTGACACACTGAAGCAGTCAATTAAACCTGGTTTCGATCAATATTTTAGAGGATAACACCGGTTAGGTCTGGGTTAGGTCTGGGTTATGCCCGCATCTGGCTCATGATTTTGCCTTCTTCGCATACTTGTTGGCCAGATCTTGGGTTTTTTTCGTGTTTGAATCACGTAGTAATATGGTAACACACTGAAGCAGTCAATTAAACCTGGTTTCGATCAATATTTTAGAGGATAACACCGGTTAGGTCTGGGTTATGCCCGCATCTGGCTCATGATTTTGCCTTCATCGCATACTTGTTGGCCAGATCCTGGGTTTTTTCCGTGTTTGAATCACGTAGTAATGTGGTCACACACTGAAGCAGTCAATTAAACCTGGTTTCGATCAATATTTCAGAGGATAACACCGGTTAGGTCTGGGTTAGGTCTGGGAAATGCGCGCATCTGGCTCACGATTTTGCCTTCATCGCATACTTGTTGGCCAGATCCTGGGTTTTTTTCGTGTTTGAATCACGTAGGAATGTGGTAACACACTGAAGCAGTCAATTAAACCTGGTTTCGATCAATATTTCAGAGGATAACACCGGTTAGGTCTGGGTTAGGTCTGGGTTATGCCCGCATCTGGCTCATGATTTTGCCTTCTTCGCATACTTGTTGGCCAGATCCTGGGTTTTTTCGTGTTTGATTCACGTAGTAATGTGGTAACACACTGAAGCAGTCAATTAAACCTGGTTTCGATCAATATTTTAGAGGATAACACCGGTTAGGTCTGGGTTAGGTCTGGGTTATGCCCGCATCTGGCTCACGATTTTGCCTTCATCGCATACTTGTTGGCCAGATCCTGGGTTTTTTTCGTGTTTGAATCACGTACTAATGTGGTAACACACTGAAGCAGTCAATTAAACCTGGTTTCGATCAATATTTTAGAGGATAAAACCGGTTAGGTCTTGGTTAGGTCTGGGTTATGCCCGCATCTGGCTCACGATTTTGCCTTCATCGCATACTTGTTGGCCAGATCCTGGGTTTTTTTCGTGTTTGAATCACGTAGTAATGTGGTGACACACTGAAGCAGTCAATTAAACCTGGTTTCGATCAATATTTTAGAGGATAACGCCGGTTAGGTCTGGGTTAGGTCTGGGATATGCGCGCATCTGGCTTATACTTTCGCCTTTTTCGCAAACTTGTTGGCTAGATCCTGGGTTTTTTCGGGTTTGAATACCGCAGTAATGTGGTACCACACTGAAGCAGTCAATTAAACCTGGTTTCGATCAATATTTCAGGGGATAACACCGGTTAGGTCTGGGTTAGGTCTGGGATATGCGCGCATCTGGCTTATGCTTTCGCCTTTTTCGCAAACTTGTTGGCCAGATCCTGGGTATTTTCCGTGTTTGAAACACGTAGTAATGTGGTAACACACTGAAGCAGTCAATTAAACCTGGTTTCGATCAATATTTTAGAGGATATCACCGGTTAGGTCTGGGTTTCTTCTGGGTTATGTCCGCACCTGGCTCATGATTTTGCCTTCTTCGCATACTTGTTGGCCAGATCTTGGGTTTTTTTCGTGTTTGAATCATGTAGTAATGTGGTGACACACTGAAGCAGTCAATTAAACCTGGTTTCGATCAATATTTCAGAGGATAACACCGGTTAGGTCTGGGTTAGGTCTGGGAAATGCGCGCATCTGGCTTATACTTTCGCCTTTTTCGCAAACTTGTTGGCCAGATCCTGGGTATTTTCCGTGTTTGAATCACGTAGCAATGTGGTAACACACTGAAGCAGTCAATTAAACCTGGTTTCGATCAATATTTCAGAGGATAACACCGGTTAGGTCTGGGTTAGGTCTGGGTTATGCCCGCATCTGGCTCATGATTTTGCCTTCTTCGCATACTTGTTGGCCAGATCCAGGGTTTTTTTCGTGTTTCAATCACGTAGTAATGTGGTAACACACTGAAGCAGTCAATTAAACCTGGTTTCGATCAATATTTCAGAGGATAACACCGGTTAGGTCTGGGTTTCTTCTGGGTTATGTCCGCACCTGGCTCATGATTTTGCCTTCTTCGCATACTTGTTGGCCAGATCTTGGGTTTTTTTCGTGTTTGAATCATGTAGTAATGTGGTGACACACTGAAGCAGTCAATTAAACCTGGTTTCGATCAATATTTCAGAGGATAACACCGGTTAGGTCTGGGTTAGGTCTGGGATATGCGCGCATCTGGCTTATACTTTCGCCTTTTTCGCAAACTTGTTGGCTAGATCCAGGGTTTTTTTCGGGTTTGAATACCGCAGTAATGTGGTACCACATTGAAGCAGTCAATTAAACCTGGTTTCGATCAATATTTTAGAGGATAACGCCGGTTAGGTCTGGGTTAGGTCTGGGTTATGCCCGCATCTGGCTCATGATTTTGCCTTCTTCGCATACTTGTTGGCCAGATCCTGGGGTTTTTTCGTGTTTGAATCACGTAGTAATGTGGTGACACACTGAAGCAGTCAATTAAACCTGGTTTCGATCAATATTTTAGAGGATAACGCCGGTTAGGTCTGGGTTAGGTCTGGGTCATGCCCGCATCTGGCTCATGATTTTGCCGTCTTCGCATACTTGTTGGCCAGATCCTGGGGTTTTTCCGTGTTTGAATCACGTAGTAATGTGGTAACACACTGAAGCAGTCAATTAAACCTGGTTTCGATCAATATTTCAGAGGATAACACCGGTTAGGTCTGGGTTAGGTCTGGGAAATGCGCGCATCTGGCTTATACTTTCGCCTTTTTCGCAAACTTGTTGGCCAGATCCTGGGTATTTTCCGTGTTTGAATCACGTAGTAATGTGGTGACACACTGAAGCAGTCAATTAAACCTGGTTTCGATCAATATTTTAGAGGATAACACCGGTTAGGTCTGGGTTAGGTCTCGGTTATGCCCGCATCTGGCTCATGATTTTGCCTTCTTCGCATACGTGTTGGCCAGATCCTGGGTTTTTTTCGTGTTTGAATCACGTACTAATGTGGTAACACACTGAAGCAGTCAATTAAACCTGGTTTCGATCAATATTTTAGAGGATAACACCGGTTAGGTCTTGGTTAGGTCTGGGTTATACCAGCATCTGGCTCATGATTTTGCCTTCTTCGCATACGTGTTGGCCACGTGTTGACGATAAAACTGTAAGATAAAGGATGAATTTAGTTCCAAGTCCCTAAAATTTTCCAAATCATAGATTTAAAAATGATTTAGATATTTACATGATTTTAGTGTGGGTATTTATACAAGTATGTAAATCTCTATTTATGCATAACATGTTACCCCTAAATGGGCAAGTTAATGAATTATATACATGTTAATTGTATAATAATAACCCTTTGTTCCTCATAAAAATTCACAACTGAATTGCTATCATTCTAAAAAAATCCATCCCAAAATATATTATCAAAACTAGTAATAAATTATTTGAACAAGGTGATAACAGATTTGAAATATTTAATAAAATTTAAATACCAGTAGTATTAATAAAAGATAATATTAATACTATTTTGACACTGTTATTTGATTTTAATATTAATTATAGATACTTTGATTATTGATTTATTAAAACATAAAGTTAATGAAGTCCCAGTAGATTATAAATATTTTAAAGAGCATGAATTAGCATAGAATTTCATAAAAAATTTGATGAGTGATAGAAGTAACTTGAATAATCTGAATTTTGTAGCTTTTACTATATCTTTGGATATGGAATCACAGATTCATTTTATTAATAAAAATAGAGATAGTACTGATGATTTACTCAGGCTCGTTAAAGTAAGTGGGCCAAGTGGGAAGAATATTAAGATAGATGGATAGATATTGGTAAAAGTATTCTTCTTGTCCTTATATAGGAAATCTTTAATATTACAAATAAACTCTTTCTGTAAAATCTTGAACTTATCATTATAATTTATAGAATTAAAGTCAACGCATCTAATAATGAAAGTGAACTGAAGTATTTTATAGACTTGTCAAGAACGTTTTTTGGTATATTCCTAGCAAACGACCCGTTCAACGATCGGGATGAGTTATACGTAATTCGATTCGTCTAATTCAGTATATTATTTCATTAGTATATGCATTTCATTATCTGCGGAAATTCGGTATTTTTACAAAGTAACTAAGTATTTTAAATATATTCTGATAGGTTCACAGGTGGAAACAAGTGACTGTCGTTACCTGTGTTCAAAATGCCAGCTAGTAAAATGCTAATTTGTTAACAATAACATTTGTTGAATGAAATTTCTGCTATTTCTGCAAATATCTCATTGAATAAATCACCATCTTTCTATTATATATACATTTACTAAATACATAATGGCTCAGGTATCCAATGAAGTTACTCTTATTGGAAATATAAAATATTGATAGTATTATATGTTAGAAAAAAGTGGTGTCTTCAATTTAATTCATGTAAGCATCAGTAATGAGATCTTGAAAATTGACGCTGTGATTAATTTTCAAATGGCCTCTGTGCCATTATTTCTACAACAAAATGTTGATTCATCAGTCTCTATCTACTCTACCCTTCCACAATTGCTGCGCAGTATTTTTATTTAATGTTAGTTATATAATATATCACGACATTGCTCATAATTATACGTTAGCATATATGGTAATTTTAAAACAATATCTGTAACTGAGTTTGTTTTTAGAAAACCACGTTCTTTGCTTTTCAAATATCTTTATATAATGCAATGGCTTTTAAAAACTAAGGGTATAAACATCTCACCGTAAACCGTAAATAGTTTACATTTTAAAGATCCAGAAACAGGCGCTCATACGAATAAAACAGAAACTACGTGGAAGCATAGTAAACACTTTTTGCCTGAATATTGTCGGTTAGTATTTGCAGTTCCACACGTTTTTTAATATGTTTTTCTAACATATAATACAAAATAATAAATATTATATTTTCTATTTTCAGCAAAAAAGATAATTTCATTGGGTACTTAAGCCATTACGTGTTTTATAAACCTTCCAAGCAAGGAAAGGATGATTTATTTAATCAGTTCTTAAAAGAAATTTCAGAAATTTCATTTGATGATGATTGATTCTGTAAAAAATCAAAATATACCAGACTTAGATGATAATGAAATTTAATAATAAAAACAAGTTAAGCCAACGTACTGCGTGCAATAGTAATTTACTATATATTGTAAACACTGTCAGCGGCGGGGAGACATTTTTTACTGTTGCTGCATGTACTGTCTACATACCTGGTTTTAATACTGTCCACCTGACCGACTCGTGGAAGTTCTATGCCTAAAAAAATGATTTTTATGCATCATACAAATTCTTCTACAAATTCCCATTTGACAATGTAGAATAGATCCAATTAGATAAATTATTTATAATTTTTAAAATGAACATAGCAACGATTTAATGTTAATCATTACATTACCAATCTTTCCAGATATTAGTTTAAAACCATCACCAACTTTAATATCAACCGGGTTTTGTAGATTTTTGGATTCATAAAAGTACTCATCTGTGTTTATTATGTGATCTGAGCAACCACTATCTAGTAGCCATTTAATATTTCTACTTCTTCTATTTTGCTACTTTTCATTACTTCAACCTTGAATGAATTGTAATTTCTACTGTCATCTAGACTCGAATTTCCAGCCACTTTTCTATCGTGTCTATTTTGTATATGTTTGAAAAGGTTGCCTTTTGTAATAATTATTAAAGTTTTCTGGGCAGTAACGTTGGATGTGCCCTGACTTATTACACTGACTTAACATACCGCTTCAGTAGTCGTTGCACTGCTATGCTGATTATCCTTTGAATTGAGATACTTGTTCTGATTGCGTTGTACGTGTCGAAACCTATGACCTCTAGGATTTTTAGTTAAATTTGAACTAAACGTGCGAGTGTAATTTCTGCTGTACTCAAAGTAGTAACTTTTACCGTTTCTCTTTTGATACTCTAACAGTAATTTAGATTTTACATACTCAACTGTTTTCTCCTTCGTTGGCAGTGCATCAATAATATCAACAATACGTGAGAAGTTAACGTTAATAATAGATAATTCAATTTATCCTCTTCATTCACAGTCTCACCAGTATTTTTGAGCCTATTTATATGCGTTTCAAATTCGTTAAAGAAGTCACTTGGATTTTCACCTTCTTTCATTTTTAATTCTAACAATCTTCTTTTACACAATAGCTTTACTGCACTGTTTTTAACTAGATAAATTTCGTCAAGCTTTGCAATCATATTTTTCGCAGTCGTTTCTGATATTATTAATTCTAACTGAGTGTTTGAAATACTGTTTACGATGTAACTTTTTGCTTTAATTTCCTTTTTTATTCCAATCTTCGACTCTTATTTCAGCCGGTCTTTCATCATGTAGAATAACCTCGTTACAGTCTTTCATTTCTAAAAATAAATTTAGCCTGAATTTCCAGTTCCATAAAATATTTGTAACATGAAATCGTCCTTTTTTCACTTGCCATGCTTCAAACTTAGGTTATCTTCCTTTCACAACTAAATTTCTTTTCTTTACTGTTAACGAACAAACCACGGACCTCTGCTACCATGTTAAAATACTGTTTATATTATTTATTATAATGAATCTTGTTACAAAACAAACACACTTATTTTCCATTGTGAAAAGAAAACTTAAAAACTAAAAGAACATTCCTCGACGTGTGCTTCTCTCACAAACACACACACACACTCCTAAACACTAAACAAACTAACGAATTTTAAGTCATATTTCTAACAATAACAGTAACAGTTTATAAAAAAATAACGAATTTCCACAGATGCATAGAAATGCATATCAATAATGTACTGAATTAGGCGAATCGAATAATGTATAACTCACCCCGATCCGTGAACGGGCCTAGCGTTTGCTAGGAATATAATGTTCCATAACTTTTCAACAAAGTCTAAAATTTTTCCCAAGGGTTTTTGAATACCTATACACTGTATAGATATCCTGTTTCCTTCAACCGAACGACATGTGTCCCTAAAAAATATATTTATAAAGTAAGTCGGTCAAGTAGGAAGAATATTCAGATATTTAAGAATATGAATATATTGGTAAAAATATCCATTCCTCTTACCTTTATGTCCTGTGTATTGGATAATATAGATTTACATACTTTTACCGCTGAATTCGAAATTCTGAACTAAACATAGGTACAGGACTCGTAAAAACCGTTTTTTATTCTTTTTATAGTTTTATCTGTTTTCCAAAAAACAACCAATTAAATTAAGTTGCAAGAATGCAAAAGCGATAAAACTTACAGAGGCTTTAATAGAAAATTATAAAACAAAATGTTTACTTAAGACTTTACCTTTTGTAAAAACCGGCGATATTGACTGTGTGTGTGTAAATCGTCGTACGTTCGTGCCCGGTGCAGTAAAACACGTGCATCGATCTAGGTTACGTACGTTCCTCACGTGCCACTTTCTCAATCTATACTTTTACATAAAAATTACTTAGAAAATCACTCCTACTCCTCATTTGGACAGAATTTTTACTTTCATGATTTTAGCGAAAAGTCGTTTTCCTGCTCGGGGAACACATATGTACAGGGTGTTCGGCCACCCCTGGGAAAAATTTTAATGGGGGATTCTAGATGCCAAAATACGAAAATACAGACGAAAATCAAGAATACCAATTTGTTGATAGAGGCTACGTTGAAAAGTTATTAACAATTAAACTCAAAAATTTCAAATCGTTCTGGAAAAATTGTTATCGGTTGCGGGGGTCAATTGCAATCATTTTTGGTGAATACACATACCTCCGAAATCTTACCCACTTTCGAGATAAAAATTCGAGAATGTGTGAAATTTTTTCGATGGAAAAGAAAAATTTCAAATCGTTTTGGAAAAATTGTTATCGGTTGCGGGGGTTACTTACAACCATTTTGGGTGAATCGTCATACCCCCCTAATCATGCGCATTTTCGAGAAAGAAATTCAGTACGGGCGGAACTTTAAACGTTAATAACTTTTTAATAAAGCCTCCATTAACAAATTGGTATTCTTGATTTTCGTCTTACTTTGGTCTCTAGAATCCCCTGGGAGAAATTGTAATGGGAGATTCTAGAGGTTAAAGTAGGATGAAAATCAAGAATACCAATTTGTTGATGGAGTAATACGATACTAAACAAGTTATTGACGTTTAAAGTTCCGCTCTTACTTTCGAATTTTTTTCTCGAAAATGCGCAGGATTTCGTATGTGGTATGTCTATTCACCGAAAATAATTGTAATTGACCCCCGAAACCGAAAGTAATTTTTTCAGAACGATTTGAAATTTTCTTTTTCTTTCGTCGAAAAATTTAGGCACTGTCTGTCGATTTTTCTTAAAAATTCCTTTCTGATTTTTATTCAGTTTGTAAAATAGTTGTTTAATAATACTCTTTGTGTAGGTACCCATGAGCTCTACTCGCGAAAAAAAACGTTTCATTGGAATATATTCACTATTCACTATATCAGTAGGAGTTGCGGGGGCTGTTTGAAAATTTGACCAGTTATATGGGATTTTTCTCACTTTACGGGGTCAAGGAACAACTTTTCCAACATCTCTACATATTCTCCATTAAAATATGCGTTGTGTTGCTGTTTGAAACATTAAAATCGTTCAATCCGGCTGTCGACCAAAAAAAAAAAATGCTTGTAACTGACCCCTGCAACGAAAACTAATTCTTCCAAGACGATTCGAAATTCTTTTTTACTTGAATTTTTTTTGTCGAAACTGAGTAGGATTTCGGGGGTACGATTCTAACTGACCTCCGCGACCAAAAATAATTTTTTCAGAACGATTTGAAATTTTTTTATTTAATGTTATTAATAACTACTTTTTAACGAAACCTCAGTCGAAAAATTGATATTCTTAATTTTCGTCTTATTTTGGCTTCTAGAATCTCCCATTAAAATTTTTCCCAGGGGTGGTCAGACACCCTGTATATATTAAATCAATATTAATGAAATTACACCTTGACCGAATTCATTTCAATCCCCCCACACTAATACATATATTGTGTGTAGCCCATAAATGGTTGAGAATGGAGTCACCTTTCCTATACTGGTATTATTAGATGGTCGCAGGTCCTGCATAAATTTCAATTTACATAATTTTTGTTTTGAGTAAACTCATTTTACTTTTTTGTATATTACCTAATGCAACTCATATTTTCCAGCCATGCGATGTAGAAATATTTAGACGATTAAAAGTTGCATGGCGAAAGGTAGTACAGGAACATAGACAAAGTACGTAGGTAGACTAAACCCATTACGAAGGTGAATTTCGCACCAATATATATATCATACCATATATAAATTCCATGAAGAAGGAAATGCTTTTAAAGCTTGTGGTGGCCTATGACCGTTTAACTCAAATACAATTTACTAGACAAAACGTATTTCAGAAAGAAGAAAATAAATTAGAATTCATGTCGCCAGATGAAACTGACATCAATGACAGCAATATAGGTAGTTTTACATAGCATTCAAGAGCATATTCCAGATGATCTGAGAGGGGAACAATTTTCTTTTCTATATAGAAAATATTAAAATACAATCGGGACACAACTAAGACACAACACAAGACACAACTCGCAGAGAGAAAGCACTGCTGATGTTCAACGCAGTGCAGTTCATAGTAACAGTAAAACCAATACCAGTGTAGAAGACTAATTTAACAACGTTTCGCTAGAAGAAACTAATATATGATATACTGATCATTAATTAACTTTAATATTTCATGACAATGATGCTTTTACTTTTTTCTAATGGGAATTGTTTTGTTTCCGATGGTACTGAAATCAAACTACATTAATTCTACAACGTTACTTTACTTATTTTCTCGTAAAGACAAAGATTCTTCAGAATCTATTCTGGATAAACATTATCAACATTATCAAAAAATTGAAAAAACAACAAAGAAAAGAAAAGAAAAGAAAAGAAATATAGAAAGGTGTGTGCAATCAAAGTTACATCAAAGACATGGAAATAGACTCAGCTTGAAAAAATAGAAGCAATTGATAACCAGGAAAAAGAAAAACAAAGAATGAAAGAAGAACGATTAGAAAAGAAAAAAACAAGCCGAGAAATTAAAAGAAGAAAAGCTATTGAAAAAAGAAAGAAAAACAGAAAAATGAAAAGGAAAAGGAGAAAGAAAAGCAAGACGAAGAGAAGGAGAAATGTAAAACTCAAACTAAAAATAAAAATAAAGTTAAGAACGTGAAAAGAAAATAATAAATAATATTATTGTGTTGTTTTTACAGGGTGAATGTAGTAACTGAACCAGGTGGTTATGACTATGCAACATTTTTATTAGCATCTTTTTCAAACTCCACTTGGAACAACACTGTACGTATGTATGTATGGGATTATCAGGAACCGTGTTTGTTCGTTAATCGGCACACTCGTATTTATTTCGTTAAACACAGTCACACCTACTACGTACTTTTCTTCAATCTTTCTCTCTTCCGTGCTGTCTTTTCTCGCTTTCTGGGTTATTCACCCATCAGCTGTTCGGCCGTACGCTCGCCGCGTGTTGACGGCTTTTTCGGCGGTAACCGTCTTCGCTCGTGCAAGCTCGTGGACAGCGAACGATTCGCTGTTCGGCCAAAAATTCGTGCGCGATTTAATAATTTTCAACTGCACGGTTCCCTACATACAGGGTGTTCGGCCATCCATGGGAAAAATTTTAATGGGGGATTCTAGAGGTCAAAATAAGACGAAAATCAAGAATACCAATTTGTTGATGGAGGCACTATTAAAAAGTTATTAATGTTTAAAGTTCCGCTCGTACTGAATTTTTTTCTCGAAAATGCGCAAGATTACGGGGGTATGTCTATACATAAAAAATGATTGTCACCGACCCTCGCAACTGAAAATAATTTTTCACAGAACGATTTGAAATCTTTCTTTTTCATCGAAAAATATAGGCACCCGATTAGATTTTCGGTAAGGAATTTTTTTCTCGAAAGTGCGTAGGATTTCGGGGGTATGTGTAATGACCAAAAATGATTGTAATTGACCCCTGTAACCGAAAATAATTTTTTTAGAACGATTTGAAAAATTTGTTATTCGCCGAAAAATATCAACACATACTCGAATTTTTTTCTCGAAACTGAGTAGGATTTCGAATATATGTCTATTCACTAAAAATGCTTGTAATTGACCTCCGCAGCCGAAAATAATTTTCCTGGAACGATTTGAAATTTTTGAATCAAATTGTTAATAACTTTTTAACGAAGCCTCCATCAACAAATTGGTATTCTTGATTTTCGTCTTAGTTTGGCCTCTAGAATATCCTATTAAAATGTTTCTCAGGGCTGGCCGAACACCCTCTATACTACTATGTTTACTAGATCCTGGGTTTTTTTCGGGTTTGAATCACGTAGTAATGTGGTAACAAACTGAAGCAGTCAATTAAACCTGGTTTCGATCAATATTTTAGAGGAACACACCGGTTAGGTCTGGGATTTGCGCGCATATGGCTTATACTTTCGCCTTTTTCGCAAACTTGTTGGCCAGATCCTGGGTATTTTCCGTGTTTGAAACACGTAGTAATGTGGTGACACACTGAAGCAGTCAATTAAACCTGGTTTCGATCAATATTTCAGAGGATAACACCGGTTAGGTCTGGGTTAGGTCTGGGTTATGCCCGCATCTGGCTCATGATTTTGCCTTCTTCGCATACTTGTTGGCCAGATCCTGGGTTTTTTTCATGTTTGACTCACGTAGTAATGTGGTAACACACTGAAGCAGTCAATAAAACCTGGTTTCGATCAATATTTTAGAGGAACACACCGGTTAGGTCTGGGATTTGCGCGCATATGGCTTATACTTTCGCCTTTTTCGCAAACTTGTTGGCTAGATCCTGGGTTTTTTTCGGTTTTGAATACCGCAGTAATGAGGTACCACATTGAAGCAGTCAATTAAACCTGGTTTCGATCAATATTTTAGAGGATAACGCCGGTTAGGTCTGGGTTAGGTCTGGGAAATGAGCGCATCTGGCTCATGATTTTGCCTTCTTCGCATACTTGTTGGCCAGATCCTGGGTTTTTTTCGTGTTTGAATCACGTAATAATGTGGTAACACACTGAAGCTGTCAATTAAACCTGGTTTCGATCAATATTTTAGAGGATAACACCGGTTAGGTCTGGGTTAGGTCTGGGTTATGCCCGCATCTGGCTCATGATTTTGCCTTCTTCGCATACTTGTTGGCCAGATCCTGGGTATTTTCCGTGTTTGAATCACGTAGTAATGTGGTGACACACTGAAGCAGTCAATTAAACCTGGTTTCGATCAATATTTTAGAGGATAACACCGGTTAGGTCTGGGTTAGGTCTGGGATATGCCCGCATCTGGCTCATGATTTTGCCGTCTTCGCATACTTGTTGGCCAGATCCTGGGGTTTTTTCGTGTTTGAATCACGTAGTAATGTGGTGACACACTGAAGCAGTCAATTAAACCTGGTTTCGATCAATATTTTAGAGGATAACACCGGTTAGGTCTGGGTTAGGTCTGGGTTATGCCCGCATCTGGCACATGATTTTGCCGTCTTCGCATACTTGTTGGCCAGATCCTGGGGTTTTTTCGTGTTTGAATCACGTAGTAATGTGGTGACACACTGAAGCAGTCAATTAAACCTGGTTTCGATCAATATTTTAGAGGATAACACCGGTTAGGTCTGGGTTAGGTCTGGGTTATGCCGGCATCTGGCTCATGATTTTGCCTTCTTCGCATACTTGTTGGCCAGATCCTGGGTTTTTTTCATGTTTGAATCACGTAGTAATGTGGTAACACACTGAAGCAGTCAATTAAACCTGGTTTCGATCAATATTTTAGAGGATAACACCGGTTAGGTCTGGGTTAGGACTGGGTTATGCTCGCATCTGGCTCATGATTTTGCCGTCTTCGCATACTTGTTGGCCAGATTCTGGGGTTTTTTCGTGTTTGAATCACGTAGTAATGTGGTAACACACTGAAGCAGTCAATTAAACCTGGTTTCGATCAATATTTCAGAGGATAACACCGGTTAGGTCTGGGTTATGCCCGCATCTGGCTCATGATTTTGCCGTCTTCGCATACTTGTTGGCCAGATCCTGGGGTTTTTTCGTGTTTGAATCACGTAGTAATGTGGTGACACACTGAAGCAGTCAATTAAACCTGGTTTCGATCAATATTTTAGAGGATAACGCCGGTTAGGTCTGGGTTAGGTCTGGGTTATGCCCGCATCTGGCTCATGATTTTGCCTTCTTCGCATACTTGTTGGCCAGATCCTGGGGTTTTTTCGTGTTTGAATCACGTAGTAATGTGGTGACACACTGAAGCAGTCAATTAAACCTGGTTTCGATCAATATTTTAGAGGATAACGCCGGTTAGGTCTGGGTTAGGTCTGGGTTATGCCCGCATCTGGCTCATGATTTTGCCGTCTTCGCATACTTGTTGGCCAGATCCTGGGGTTTTTTCGTGTTTGAATCACGTAATAATGTGGTAACACACTGAAGCTGTCAATTAAACCTGGTTTCGATCAATATTTTAGAGGATAACACCGGTTAGGTCTGGGTTAGGTCTGGGTTATGCCCGCATCTGGCTCATGATTTTGCCTTCTTCGCATACTTGTTGGCCAGATCCTGGGTATTTTCCGTGTTTGAATCACGTAGTAATGTGGTGACACACTGAAGCAGTCAATTAAACCTGGTTTCGATCAATATTTTAGAGGATAACACCGGTTAGGTCTGGGTTAGGTCTGGGTTATGCCCGCATCTGGCTCATGATTTTGCCGTCTTCGCATACTTGTTGGCCAGATCCTGGGTATTTTCCGTGTTTGAATCACGTAGTAATGTGGTAACACACTGAAGCAGTCAATTAAACCTGGTTTCGATCAATATTTCAGAGGATAACACCGGTTAGGTCTGGGTTAGGTCTGGGTTATGCCCGCATCTGGCTCATGATTTTGCCTTCTTCGCATACTTGTTGGCCAGATCCTGGGTTTTTTTCGTGTTTGAATCACGTAGTAATGTGGTAATACACTGAAGCAGTCAATTAAACCTGGTTTCGATCAATATTTCAGAGGATAACACCGGTTAGAACTGGGTTTCGTCTGGGTTATGTCCGCACCTGGCTCATGATTTTGCCATCTTCGCATACTTGTTGGCCAGATCTTGGGTTTTTTTCGTGTTTGAATCATGTAGTAATGTGGTAACACACTGAAGCAGTCAATTAAACCTGGTTTCGATCAATATTTCAGAGGATAACACCGGTTAGGTCTGGGTTAGGTCTGGGTTATGCCCGCATCTGGCTCATGATTTTGCCTTCTTCGCATACTTGTTGGCCAGATCTTGGGTTTTTTTCGTGTTTGAATCACGTAGTAATGTGGTAACACACTGAAGCAGTCAATTAAACCTGGTTTCGATCAATATTTTAGAGGATAACACCGGTTAGGTCTGGGTTAGGTCTGGGTTATGCCCGCATCTGGCTCATGATTTTGCCTTCTTCGCATACTTGTTGGCCAGATCCTGGGTATTTTCCGTGTTTGAATCACGTAGTAATGTGGTGACACACTGAAGCAGTCAATTAAACCTGGTTTCGATCAATATTTTAGAGGATAACACCGGTTAGGTCTGGGTGAGGTCTGGGTTATGCCCGCATCTGGCTCATGATTTTGCCGTCTTCGCATACTTGTTGGCCAGATCCTGGGGTTTTTCCGTGTTTGAATCACGTAGTAATGTGGTGACACACTGAAGCAGTCAATTAAACCTGGTTTCGATCAATATTTTAGAGGATAACACCGGTTAGGTCTGGGTTAGGTCTGGGTTATGCCCGCATCTGGCTCATGATTTTGCCTTCTTCGCATACTTGTTGGCCAGATCCTGGGTATTTTCCGTGTTTGAATCACGTAGTAATGTGGTGACACACTGAAGCAGTCAATTAAACCTGGTTTCGATCAATATTTTAGAGGATAACACCGGTTAGGTCTGGGTGAGGTCTGGGTTATGCCCGCATCTGGCTCATGATTTTGCCGTCTTCGCATACTTGTTGGCCAGATCCTGGGGTTTTTCCGTGTTTGAATCACGTAGTAATGTGGTGACACACTGAAGCAGTCAATTAAACCTGGTTTCGATCAATATTTTAGAGGATAACACCGGTTAGGTCTGGGTTAGGTCTGGGTTATGCCCGCATCTGGCTCATGATTTTGCCTTCTTCGCATACTTGTTGGCCAGATCTTGGGTTTTTTTCGTGTTTGAATCACGTAGTAATGTGGTAACACACTGAAGCAGTCAATTAAACCTGGTTTCGATCAATATTTTGGAGGATAACACCGGTTAGGTCTGGGTTTGGTCTGGGTTATGCCCGCATCTGGCTCATGATTTTGCCTTCTTCGCATACTTGTTGGCCAGATCCTGGGTATTTTCCGTGTTTGAATCACGTAGTAATGTGGTGACACACTGAAGCAGTCAATTAAACCTGGTTTCGATCAATATTTCAGAGGATAACACCGGTTAGGTCTGGGTTAGGTCTGGGATATGCGCGCATCTGGCTTATACTTTCGCCTTTTTCGCAAACTTGTTGGCTAGATCCTGGGTTTTTTTCGGTTTTGAATACCGCAGTAATGTGGTACCACATTGAAGCATTCAATTAAACCTGGTTTCGATCAATATTTTAGAGGATAACGCCGGTTAGGTCTGGGTTAGGTCTGGGTTATGCCCGCATCTGGCTCATGATTTTGCCGTCTTCGCATACTTGTTGGCCAGATCCTGGGGTTTTTCCGTGTTTGAATCACGTAGTAATGTGGCGACACACTGAAGCAGTCAATTAAACCTGGTTTCGATCAATATTTTAGAGGATAACACCGGTTAGGTCTGGGTGAGGTCTGGGTTATGCCCGCATCTGGCTCATGATTTTGCCGTCTTCGCATAATTGTTGGCCAGATCCTGGGGTTTTTCCGTGTTTGAATCACGTAGTAATGTGGTGACACACTGAAGCAGTCAATTAAACCTGGTTTCGATCAATATTTTAGAGGATAACACCGGTTAGGTCTGGGTTAGGTCTGGGTTATGCCCGCATCTGGCTCATGATTTTGCCTTCTTCGCATACTTGTTGGCCAGATCTAGGGTTTTTTTCGTGTTTGAATCACGTAGTAATGTGGTGACACACTGAAGCAGTCAATTAAACCTGGTTTCGATCAATATTTTAGAGGATAACACCGGTTAGGTCTGGGTTAGGTCTGGGTTATGCCCGCATCTGGCTCATGATTTTGCCTTCTTCGCATACTTGTTGGCCAGATCCTGGGTATTTTCCGTGTTTGAATCACGTAGTAATGTGGTGACACACTGAAGCAGTCAATTAAACCTGGTTTCGATCAATATTTCAGAGGATAACACCGGTTAGGTCTGGGTTAGGTCTGGGATATGCGCGCATCTGGCTTATACTTTCGCCTTTTTCGCAAACTTGTTGGCTAGATCCTGGGTTTTTTTCGGTTTTGAATACCGCAGTAATGTGGTACCACATTGAAGCATTCAATTAAACCTGGTTTCGATCAATATTTTAGAGGATAACGCCGGTTAGGTCTGGGTTAGGTCTGGGTTATGCCCGCATCTGGCTCATGATTTTGCCGTCTTCGCATACTTGTTGGCCAGATCCTGGGGTTTTTCCGTGTTTGAATCACGTAGTAATGTGGCGACACACTGAAGCAGTCAATTAAACCTGGTTTCGATCAATATTTTAGAGGATAACACCGGTTAGGTCTGGGTGAGGTCTGGGTTATGCCCGCATCTGGCTCATGATTTTGCCGTCTTCGCATAATTGTTGGCCAGATCCTGGGGTTTTTCCGTGTTTGAATCACGTAGTAATGTGGTGACACACTGAAGCAGTCAATTAAACCTGGTTTCGACCAATATTTTAGAGGATAACACCGGTTAGGTCTGGGTTAGGTCTGGGTTATGCGCGCATCTGGCTTATACTTTCGCCTTTTTCGCAAACTTGTTGGCCAGATCCTGGGTATTTTCCGTGTTTGAATCACGTAGCAATGTGGTAACACACTGAAGCAGTCAATTAAACCTGGTTTCGATCAATATTTCAGAGGATAACACCGGTTAGGTCTGGGTTAGGTCTGGGTTATGCCCGCATCTGGCTCATGATTTTGCCTTCTTCGCATACTTGTTGGCCAGATCCTGGGTATTTTCCGTGTTTGAATCACGTAGTAATGTGGTGACACACTGAAGCAGTCAATTAAACCTGGTTTCGATCAATATTTTAGAGGATAACACCGGTTAGGTCTGGGTTAGGTCTGGGTTATGCCCGCATCTGGCTCATGATTTTGCCGTCTTCGCATACTTGTTGGCCAGATCCTGGGGTTTTTTCGTGTTTGAATCATGTAGTAATGTGGTAACACACTGAAGCAGTCAATTAAACCTGGTTTCGATCAATATTTCAGAGGATAACACCGGTTAGGTCTGGGTTAGGTCTGGGTTATGCCCGCATCTGGCTCATGATTTTGCCTTCTTCGCATACTTGTTGGCCAGATCTTGGGTTTTTTTCGTGTTTGAATCACGTAGTAATGTGGTAACACACTGAAGCAGTCAATTAAACCTGGTTTCGATCAATATTTTAGAGGATAACACCGGTTAGGTCTGGGTTAGGTCTGGGTTATGCCCGCATCTGGCTCATGATTTTGCCTTCTTCGCATACTTGTTGGCCAGATCCTGGGTATTTTCCGTGTTTGAATCACGTAGTAATGTGGTGACACACTGAAGCAGTCAATTAAACCTGGTTTCGATCAATATTTTAGAGGATAACACCGGTTATGTCTGGGTTAGGTCTGGGTTATGCCCGCATCTGGCTCATGATTTTGCCGTCTTCGCATACTTGTTGGCCAGATCCTGGGTATTTTCCGTGTTTGAATCACGTAGTAATGTGGTAACACACTGAAGCAGTCAATTAAACCTGGTTTCGATCAATATTTCAGAGGATAACACCGGTTAGGTCTGGGTTAGGTCTGGGTTATGCCCGCATCTGGCTCATGATTTTGCCTTCTTTGCATACTTGTTGGCCAGATCCTGGGTTTTTTTCGTGTTTGAATCACGTAGTAATGTGGTAATACACTGAAGCAGTCAATTAAACCTGGTTTCGATCAATATTTTAGAGGATAACACCGGTTAGGTCTGGGTTAGGTCTGGGTTATGCCCGCATCTGGCTCATGATTTTGCCTTCTTCGCATACTTGTTGGCCAGATCCTGGGGTTTTTTCGTGTTTCAATCACGTAGTAATGTGGTAACACACTGAAGCAGTCAATTAAACCTGGTTTCGATCAATATTTCAGAGGATAACACCGGTTAGGTCTGGGTTTCGTCTGGGTTATGTCCGCACCTGGCTCATGATTTTGCCATCTTCGCATACTTGTTGGCCAGATCTTGGGTTTTTTTCGTGTTTGAATCATGTAGTAATGTGGTAACACACTGAAGCAGTCAATTAAACCTGGTTTCGATCAATATTTCAGAGGATAACACCGGTTAGGTCTGGGTTAGGTCTGGGTTATGCCCGCATCTGGCTCATGATTTTGCCTTCTTCGCAAACTTGTTGGATAGATCCTGGGTTTTTTTCTGGTTTGAATACCGCAGTAATGTGGTACCACACTGAAGCAGTCAATTAAACCTGGTTTCGATCAATATTTTAGAGGATAACACCGGTTAGGTCTGGGTTAGGTCTGGGTTATGCCCGCATCTGGCTCATGATTTTGCCGTCTTCGCATACTTGTTGGCCAGATCCTGGGGTTTTTTCGTGTTTGATTCACGTAGTAATGTGGTAACACACTGAAGCAGTCAATTAAACCTGGTTTCGATCAATATTTTAGAGGATAACACCGGTTAGGTCTGGGTTAGGTCTGGGTTATGCCCGCATCTGGCTCACGATTTTGCCTTCATCGCATACTTGTTGGCCAGATCCTGGGTTTTTTTCGTGTTTGAATCACGTAGGAATGTGGTAACACACTGAAGCAGTCAATTAAACCTGGTTTCGATCAATATTTTAGAGGATAACACCGGTTAGGTCTTGGTTAGGTCTGGGTTATGCCCGCATCTGGCTCACGATTTTGCCTTCATCGCATACTTGTTGGCCAGATCCTGGGTTTTTTTCGTGTTTGAATCACGTAGTAATGTGGTGACACACTGAAGCAGTCAATTAAACCTGGTTTCGATCAATATTTTAGAGGATAACGCCGGTTTGGTCTGGGTTAGGTCTGGGATATGCGCGCATCTGGCTTATACTTTCGCCTTTTTCGCAAACTTGTTGGCTAGATCCTGGGTTTTTTCGGGTTTGAATACCGCAGTAATGTGGTACCACACTGAAGCAGTCAATTAAACCTGGTTTCGATCAATATTTCAGGGGATAACACCGGTTAGGTCTGGGTTAGGTCTGGGATATGCGCGCATCTGGCTTATGCTTTCGCCTTTTTCGCAAACTTGTTGGCCAGATCCTGGGTATTTTCCGTGTTTGAAACACGTAGTAATGTGGTAACACACTGAAGCAGTCAATTAAACCTGGTTTCGATCAATATTTTAGAGGATATCACCGGTTAGGTCTGGGTTTCTTCTGGGTTATGTCCGCACCTGGCTCATGATTTTGCCTTCTTCGCATACTTGTTGGCCAGATCTTGGGTTTTTTTCGTGTTTGAATCATGTAGTAATGTGGTGACACACTGAAGCAGTCAATTAAACCTGGTTTCGATCAATATTTCAGAGGATAACACCGGTTAGGTCTGGGTTAGGTCTGGGAAATGCGCGCATCTGGCTTATACTTTCGCCTTTTTCGCAAACTTGTTGGCCAGATCCTGGGTATTTTCCGTGTTTGAATCACGTAGCAATGTGGTAACACACTGAAGCAGTCAATTAAACCTGGTTTCGATCAATATTTCAGAGGATAACACCGGTTAGGTCTGGGTTAGGTCTGGGTTATGCCCGCATCTGGCTCATGATTTTGCCTTCTTCGCATACTTGTTGGCCAGATCCAGGGTTTTTTTCGTGTTTCAATCACGTAGTAATGTGGTAACACACTGAAGCAGTCAATTAAACCTGGTTTCGATCAATATTTCAGAGGATAACACCGGTTAGGTCTGGGTTTCTTCTGGGTTATGTCCGCACCTGGCTCATGATTTTGCCTTCTTCGCATACTTGTTGGCCAGATCTTGGGTTTTTTTCGTGTTTGAATCATGTAGTAATGTGGTGACACACTGAAGCAGTCAATTAAACCTGGTTTCGATCAATATTTCAGAGGATAACACCGGTTAGGTCTGGGTTAGGTCTGGGATATGCGCGCATCTGGCTTATACTTTCGCCTTTTTCGCAAACTTGTTGGCTAGATCCTGGGTTTTTTTCGGGTTTGAATACCGCAGTAATGTGGTACCACATTGAAGCAGTCAATTAAACCTGGTTTCGATCAATATTTTAGAGGATAACGCCGGTTAGGTCTGGGTTAGGTCTGGGTTATGCCCGCATCTGGCTCATGATTTTGCCTTCTTCGCATACTTGTTGGCCAGATCCTGGGGTTTTTTCGTGTTTGAATCACGTAGTAATGTGGTGACACACTGAAGCAGTCAATTAAACCTGGTTTCGATCAATATTTTAGAGGATAACGCCGGTTAGGTCTGGGTTAGGTCTGGGTCATGCCCGCATCTGGCTCATGATTTTGCCGTCTTCGCATACTTGTTGGCCAGATCCTGGGGTTTTTCCGTGTTTGAATCACGTAGTAATGTGGTAACACACTGAAGCAGTCAATTAAACCTGGTTTCGATCAATATTTCAGAGGATAACACCGGTTAGGTCTGGGTTAGGTCTGGGAAATGCGCGCATCTGGCTTATACTTTCGCCTTTTTCGCAAACTTGTTGGCCAGATCCTGGGTATTTTCCGTGTTTGAATCACGTAGTAATGTGGTGACACACTGAAGCAGTCAATTAAACCTGGTTTCGATCAATATTTTAGAGGATAACACCGGTTAGGTCTGGGTTAGGTCTCGGTTATGCCCGCATCTGGCTCATGATTTTGCCTTCTTCGCATACGTGTTGGCCAGATCCTGGGTTTTTTTCGTGTTTGAATCACGTACTAATGTGGTAACACACTGAAGCAGTCAATTAAACCTGGTTTCGATCAATATTTTAGAGGATAACACCGGTTAGGTCTTGGTTAGGTCTGGGTTATACCAGCATCTGGCTCATGATTTTGCCTTCTTCGCATACGTGTTGGCCACGTGTTGACGATAAAACTGTAAGATAAAGGATGAATTTAGTTCCAAGTCCCTAAAATTTTCCAAATCATAGATTTAAAAATGATTTAGATATTTACATGATTTTAGTGTGGGTATTTATACAAGTATGTAAATCTCTATTTATGCATAACATGTTACCCCTAAATGGGCAAGTTAATGAATTATATACATGTTAATTGTATAATAATAACCCTTTGTTCCTCATAAAAATTCACAACTGAATTGCTATCATTCTAAAAAAATCCATCCCAAAATATATTATCAAAACTAGTAATAAATTATTTGAACAAGGTGATAACAGATTTGAAATATTTAATAAAATTTAAATACCAGTAGTATTAATAAAAGATAATATTAATACTATTTTGACACTGTTATTTGATTTTAATATTAATTATAGATACTTTGATTATTGATTTATTAAAACATAAAGTTAATGAAGTCCCAGTAGATTATAAATATTTTAAAGAGCATGAATTAGCATAGAATTTCATAAAAAATTTGATGAGTGATAGAAGTAACTTGAATAATCTGAATTTTGTAGCTTTTACTATATCTTTGGATATGGAATCACAGATTCATTTTATTAATAAAAATAGAGATAGTACTGATGATTTACTCAGGCTCGTTAAAGTAAGTGGGCCAAGTGGGAAGAATATTAAGATAGATGGATAGATATTGGTAAAAGTATTCTTCTTGTCCTTATATAGGAAATCTTTAATATTACAAATAAACTCTTTCTGTAAAATCTTGAACTTATCATTATAATTTATAGAATTAAAGTCAACGCATCTAATAATGAAAGTGAACTGAAGTATTTTATAGACTTGTCAAGAACGTTTTTTGGTATATTCCTAGCAAACGACCCGTTCAACGATCGGGATGAGTTATACGTAATTCGATTCGTCTAATTCAGTATATTATTTCATTAGTATATGCATTTCATTATCTGCGGAAATTCGGTATTTTTACAAAGTAACTAAGTATTTTAAATATATTCTGATAGGTTCACAGGTGGAAACAAGTGACTGTCGTTACCTGTGTTCAAAATGCCAGCTAGTAAAATGCTAATTTGTTAACAATAACATTTGTTGAATGAAATTTCTGCTATTTCTGCAAATATCTCATTGAATAAATCACCATCTTTCTATTATATATACATTTACTAAATACATAATGGCTCAGGTATCCAATGAAGTTACTCTTATTGGAAATATAAAATATTGATAGTATTATATGTTAGAAAAAAGTGGTGTCTTCAATTTAATTCATGTAAGCATCAGTAATGAGATCTTGAAAATTGACGCTGTGATTAATTTTCAAATGGCCTCTGTGCCATTATTTCTACAACAAAATGTTGATTCATCAGTCTCTATCTACTCTACCCTTCCACAATTGCTGCGCAGTATTTTTATTTAATGTTAGTTATATAATATATCACGACATTGCTCATAATTATACGTTAGCATATATGGTAATTTTAAAACAATATCTGTAACTGAGTTTGTTTTTAGAAAACCACGTTCTTTGCTTTTCAAATATCTTTATATAATGCAATGGCTTTTAAAAACTAAGGGTATAAACATCTCACCGTAAACCGTAAATAGTTTACATTTTAAAGATCCAGAAACAGGCGCTCATACGAATAAAACAGAAACTACGTGGAAGCATAGTAAACACTTTTTGCCTGAATATTGTCGGTTAGTATTTGCAGTTCCACACGTTTTTTAATATGTTTTTCTAACATATAATACAAAATAATAAATATTATATTTTCTATTTTCAGCAAAAAAGATAATTTCATTGGGTACTTAAGCCATTACGTGTTTTATAAACCTTCCAAGCAAGGAAAGGATGATTTATTTAATCAGTTCTTAAAAGAAATTTCAGAAATTTCATTTGATGATGATTGATTCTGTAAAAAATCAAAATATACCAGACTTAGATGATAATGAAATTTAATAATAAAAACAAGTTAAGCCAACGTACTGCGTGCAATAGTAATTTACTATATATTGTAAACACTGTCAGCGGCGGGGAGACATTTTTTACTGTTGCTGCATGTACTGTCTACATACCTGGTTTTAATACTGTCCACCTGACCGACTCGTGGAAGTTCTATGCCTAAAAAAATGATTTTTATGCATCATACAAATTCTTCTACAAATTCCCATTTGACAATGTAGAATAGATCCAATTAGATAAATTATTTATAATTTTTAAAATGAACATAGCAACGATTTAATGTTAATCATTACATTACCAATCTTTCCAGATATTAGTTTAAAACCATCACCAACTTTAATATCAACCGGGTTTTGTAGATTTTTGGATTCATAAAAGTACTCATCTGTGTTTATTATGTGATCTGAGCAACCACTATCTAGTAGCCATTTAATATTTCTACTTCTTCTATTTTGCTACTTTTCATTACTTCAACCTTGAATGAATTGTAATTTCTACTGTCATCTAGACTCGAATTTCCAGCCACTTTTCTATCGTGTCTATTTTGTATATGTTTGAAAAGGTTGCCTTTTGTAATAATTATTAAAGTTTTCTGGGCAGTAACGTTGGATGTGCCCTGACTTATTACACTGACTTAACATACCGCTTCAGTAGTCGTTGCACTGCTATGCTGATTATCCTTTGAATTGAGATACTTGTTCTGATTGCGTTGTACGTGTCGAAACCTATGACCTCTAGGATTTTTAGTTAAATTTGAACTAAACGTG
This sequence comes from Colletes latitarsis, assembly GCF_051014445.1. Classification (NCBI taxonomy): domain Eukaryota; kingdom Metazoa; phylum Arthropoda; class Insecta; order Hymenoptera; family Colletidae; genus Colletes; species Colletes latitarsis. The sequence continues at coordinate 10,098,374 of NC_135142.1, forward strand.
CGAGTGTAATTTCTGCTGTACTCAAAGTAGTAACTTTTACCGTTTCTCTTTTGATACTCTAACAGTAATTTAGATTTTACATACTCAACTGTTTTCTCCTTCGTTGGCAGTGCATCAATAATATCAACAATACGTGAGAAGTTAACGTTAATAATAGATAATTCAATTTATCCTCTTCATTCACAGTCTCACCAGTATTTTTGAGCCTATTTATATGCGTTTCAAATTCGTTAAAGAAGTCACTTGGATTTTCACCTTCTTTCATTTTTAATTCTAACAATCTTCTTTTACACAATAGCTTTACTGCACTGTTTTTAACTAGATAAATTTCGTCAAGCTTTGCAATCATATTTTTCGCAGTCGTTTCTGATATTATTAATTCTAACTGAGTGTTTGAAATACTGTTTACGATGTAACTTTTTGCTTTAATTTCCTTTTTTATTCCAATCTTCGACTCTTATTTCAGCCGGTCTTTCATCATGTAGAATAACCTCGTTACAGTCTTTCATTTCTAAAAATAAATTTAGCCTGAATTTCCAGTTCCATAAAATATTTGTAACATGAAATCGTCCTTTTTTCACTTGCCATGCTTCAAACTTAGGTTATCTTCCTTTCACAACTAAATTTCTTTTCTTTACTGTTAACGAACAAACCACGGACCTCTGCTACCATGTTAAAATACTGTTTATATTATTTATTATAATGAATCTTGTTACAAAACAAACACACTTATTTTCCATTGTGAAAAGAAAACTTAAAAACTAAAAGAACATTCCTCGACGTGTGCTTCTCTCACAAACACACACACACACTCCTAAACACTAAACAAACTAACGAATTTTAAGTCATATTTCTAACAATAACAGTAACAGTTTATAAAAAAATAACGAATTTCCACAGATGCATAGAAATGCATATCAATAATGTACTGAATTAGGCGAATCGAATAATGTATAACTCACCCCGATCCGTGAACGGGCCTAGCGTTTGCTAGGAATATAATGTTCCATAACTTTTCAACAAAGTCTAAAATTTTTCCCAAGGGTTTTTGAATACCTATACACTGTATAGATATCCTGTTTCCTTCAACCGAACGACATGTGTCCCTAAAAAATATATTTATAAAGTAAGTCGGTCAAGTAGGAAGAATATTCAGATATTTAAGAATATGAATATATTGGTAAAAATATCCATTCCTCTTACCTTTATGTCCTGTGTATTGGATAATATAGATTTACATACTTTTACCGCTGAATTCGAAATTCTGAACTAAACATAGGTACAGGACTCGTAAAAACCGTTTTTTATTCTTTTTATAGTTTTATCTGTTTTCCAAAAAACAACCAATTAAATTAAGTTGCAAGAATGCAAAAGCGATAAAACTTACAGAGGCTTTAATAGAAAATTATAAAACAAAATGTTTACTTAAGACTTTACCTTTTGTAAAAACCGGCGATATTGACTGTGTGTGTGTAAATCGTCGTACGTTCGTGCCCGGTGCAGTAAAACACGTGCATCGATCTAGGTTACGTACGTTCCTCACGTGCCACTTTCTCAATCTATACTTTTACATAAAAATTACTTAGAAAATCACTCCTACTCCTCATTTGGACAGAATTTTTACTTTCATGATTTTAGCGAAAAGTCGTTTTCCTGCTCGGGGAACACATATGTACAGGGTGTTCGGCCACCCCTGGGAAAAATTTTAATGGGGGATTCTAGATGCCAAAATACGAAAATACAGACGAAAATCAAGAATACCAATTTGTTGATAGAGGCTACGTTGAAAAGTTATTAACAATTAAACTCAAAAATTTCAAATCGTTCTGGAAAAATTGTTATCGGTTGCGGGGGTCAATTGCAATCATTTTTGGTGAATACACATACCTCCGAAATCTTACCCACTTTCGAGATAAAAATTCGAGAATGTGTGAAATTTGTTCGATGGAAAAGAAAAATTTCAAATCGTTTTGGAAAAATTATCTTCGGTTGCGGGGGTTACTTACAACCATTTTGGGTGAATCGTCATATCCCCCTAATCATGCGCATTTTCGAGAAAGAAATTCAGTACGGGCGGAACTTTAAACGTTAATAACTTTTTAATAAAGCCTCCATTAACAAATTGGTATTCTTGATTTTCGTCTTACTTTGGTCTCTAGAATCCCCTGGGAGAAATTGTAATGGGAGATTCTAGAGGTTAAAGTAGGATGAAAATCAAGAATACCAATTTGTTGATGGAGTAATACGATACTAAACAAGTTATTGACGTTTAAAGTTCCGCTCTTACTTTCGAATTTTTTTCTCGAAAATGCGCAGGATTTCGTATGTGGTATGTCTATTCACCGAAAATAATTGTAATTGACCCCCGAAACCGAAAGTAATTTTTTCAGAACGATTTGAAATTTTCTTTTTCTTTCGTCGAAAAATTTAGGCACTGTCTGTCGATTTTTCTTAAAAATTCCTTTCTGATTTTTATTCAGTTTGTAAAATAGTTGTTTAATAATACTCTTTGTGTAGGTACCCATGAGCTCTACTCGCGAAAAAAAACGTTTCATTGGAATATATTCACTATTCACTATATCAGTAGGAGTTGCGGGGGCTGTTTGAAAATTTGACCAGTTATATGGGATTTTTCTCACTTTACGGGGTCAAGGAACAACTTTTCCAACATCTCTACATATTCTCCATTAAAATATGCGTTGTGTTGCTGTTTGAAACATTAAAATCGTTCAATCCGGCTGTCGACCAAAAAAAAAAAATGCTTGTAACTGACCCCTGCAACGAAAACTAATTCTTCCAAGACGATTCGAAATTCTTTTTTACTTGAATTTTTTTTGTCGAAACTGAGTAGGATTTCGGGGGTACGATTCTAACTGACCTCCGCGACCAAAAATAATTTTTTCAGAACGATTTGAAATTTTTTTATTTAATGTTATTAATAACTACTTTTTAACGAAACCTCAGTCGAAAAATTGATATTCTTAATTTTCGTCTTATTTTGGCTTCTAGAATCTCCCATTAAAATTTTTCCCAGGGGTGGCCAGACACCCTGTATATATTAAATCAATATTAATGAAATTACACCTTGACCGAATTCATTTCAATCCCCCCACACTAATACATATATTGTGTGTAGCCCATAAATGGTTGAGAATGGAGTCACCTTTCCTATACTGGTATTATTAGATGGTCGCAGGTCCTGCATAAATTTCAATTTACATAATTTTTGTTTTGAGTAAACTCATTTTACTTTTTTGTATATTACCTAATGCAACTCATATTTTCCAGCCATGCGATGTAGAAATATTTAGACGATTAAAAGTTGCATGGCGAAAGGTAGTACAGGAACATAGACAAAGTACGTAGGTAGACTAAACCCATTACGAAGGTGAATTTCGCACCAATATATATATCATACCATATATAAATTCCATGAAGAAGGAAATGCTTTTAAAGCTTGTGGTGGCCTATGACCGTTTAACTCAAATACAATTTACTAGACAAAACGTATTTCAGAAAGAAGAAAATAAAATAGAATTCATGTCGCCAGATGAAACTGACATCAATGACAGCAATATAGGTAGTTTTACATAGCATTCAAGAGCATATTCCAGATGATCTGAGAGGGGAACAATTTTCTTTTCTATATAGAAAATATTAAAATACAATCGGGACACAACTAAGACACAACACAAGACACAACTCGCAGAGAGAAAGCACTGCTGATGTTCAACGCAGTGCAGTTCATAGTAACAGTAAAACCAATACCAGTGTAGAAGACTAATTTAACAACGTTTCGCTAGAAGAAACTAATATATGATATACTGATCATTAATTAACTTTAATATTTCATGACAATGATGCTTTTACTTTTTTCTAATGGGAATTGTTTTGTTTCCGATGGTACTGAAATCAAACTACATTAATTCTACAACGTTACTTTACTTATTTTCTCGTAAAGACAAAGATTCTTCAGAATCTATTCTGGATAAACATTATCAACATTATCAAAAAATTGAAAAAACAACAAAGAAAAGAAAAGAAAAGAAAAGAAATATAGAAAGGTGTGTGCAATCAAAGTTACATCAAAGACATGGAAATAGACTCAGCTTGAAAAAATAGAAGCAATTGATAACCAGGAAAAAGAAAAACAAAGAATGAAAGAAGAACGATTAGAAAAGAAAAAAACAAGCCGAGAAATTAAAAGAAGAAAAGCTATTGAAAAAAGAAAGAAAAACAGAAAAATGAAAAGGAAAAGGAGAAAGAAAAGCAAGACGAAGAGAAGGAGAAATGTAAAACTCAAACTAAAAATAAAAATAAAGTTAAGAACGTGAAAAGAAAATAATAAATAATATTATTGTGTTGTTTTTACAGGGTGAATGTAGTAACTGAACCAGGTGGTTATGACTATGCAACATTTTTATTAGCATCTTTTTCAAACTCCACTTGGAACAACACTGTACGTATGTATGTATGGGATTATCAGGAACCGTGTTTGTTCGTTAATCGGCACACTCGTATTTATTTCGTTAAACACAGTCACACCTACTACGTACTTTTCTTCAATCTTTCTCTCTTCCGTGCTGTCTTTTCTCGCTTTCTGGGTTATTCACCCATCAGCTGTTCGGCCGTACGCTCGCCGCGTGTTGACGGCTTTTTCGGCGGTAACCGTCTTCGCTCGTGCAAGCTCGTGGACAGCGAACGATTCGCTGTTCGGCCAAAAATTCGTGCGCGATTTAATAATTTTCAACTGCACGGTTCCCTACATACAGGGTGTTCGGCCATCCATGGGAAAAATTTTAATGGGGGATTCTAGAGGTCAAAATAAGACGAAAATCAAGAATACCAATTTGTTGATGGAGGCACTATTAAAAAGTTATTAATGTTTAAAGTTCCGCTCGTACTGAATTTTTTTCTCGAAAATGCGCAAGATTACGGGGGTATGTCTATACATAAAAAATGATTGTCACCGACCCTCGCAACTGAAAATAATTTTTCACAGAACGATTTGAAATCTTTCTTTTTCATCGAAAAATATAGGCACCCGATTAGATTTTCGGTAAGGAATTTTTTTCTCGAAAGTGCGTAGGATTTCGGGGGTATGTGTAATGACCAAAAATGATTGTAATTGACCCCTGTAACCGAAAATAATTTTTTTAGAACGATTTGAAAAATTTGTTTTTCGCCGAAAAATATCAACACATACTCGAATTTTTTTCTCGAAACTGAGTAGGATTTCGAATATATGTCTATTCACTAAAAATGCTTGTAATTGACCTCCGCAGCCGAAAATAATTTTCCTGGAACGATTTGAAATTTTTGAATCAAATTGTTAATAACTTTTTAACGAAGCCTCCATCAACAAATTGGTATTCTTGATTTTCGTCTTAGTTTGGCCTCTAGAATATCCTATTAAAATGTTTCTCAGGGCTGGCCGAACACCCTCTATACTACTATGTTTACTAGATCCTGGGTTTTTTTCGGGTTTGAATCACGTAGTAATGTGGTAACAAACTGAAGCAGTCAATTAAACCTGGTTTCGATCAATATTTTAGAGGAACACACCGGTTAGGTCTGGGATTTGCGCGCATATGGCTTATACTTTCGCCTTTTTCGCAAACTTGTTGGCCAGATCCTGGGTATTTTCCGTGTTTGAAACACGTAGTAATGTGGTGACACACTGAAGCAGTCAATTAAACCTGGTTTCGATCAATATTTCAGAGGATAACACCGGTTAGGTCTGGGTTAGGTCTGGGATATGCGCGCATCTGGCTTATACTTTCGCCTTTTTCGCAAACTTGTTGGCTAGATCCTGGGTTTTTTTCGGTTTTGAATACCGCAGTAATGAGGTACCACATTGAAGCAGTCAATTAAACCTGGTTTCGATCAATATTTTAGAGGATAACGCCGGTTAGGTCTGGGTTAGGTCTGGGAAATGAGCGCATCTGGCTCATGATTTTGCCTTCTTCGCATACTTGTTGGCCAGATCCTGGGTTTTTTTCGTGTTTGAATCACGTAATAATGTGGTAACACACTGAAGCTGTCAATTAAACCTGGTTTCGATCAATATTTTAGAGGATAACACCGGTTAGGTCTGGGTTAGGTCTGGGTTATGCCCGCATCTGGCTCATGATTTTGCCTTCTTCGCATACTTGTTGGCCAGATCCTGGGTATTTTCCGTGTTTGAATCACGTAGTAATGTGGTGACACACTGAAGCAGTCAATTAAACCTGGTTTCGATCAATATTTTAGAGGATAACACCGGTTAGGTCTGGGTTAGGTCTGGGTTATGCCCGCATCTGGCTCATGATTTTGCCGTCTTCGCATACTTGTTGGCCAGATCCTGGGGTTTTTTCGTGTTTGAATCACGTAGTAATGTGGTGACACACTGAAGCAGTCAATTAAACCTGGTTTCGATCAATATTTTAGAGGATAACACCGGTTAGGTCTGGGTTAGGTCTGGGTTATGCCCGCATCTGGCTCATGATTTTGCCGTCTTCGCATACTTGTTGGCCAGATCCTGGGGTTTTTTCGTGTTTGAATCACGTAGTAATGTGGTGACACACTGAAGCAGTCAATTAAACCGTGTTTCGATCAATATTTTAGAGGATAACACCGGTTAGGTCTGGGTTAGGTCTGGGTTATGCCCGCATCTGGCTCATGATTTTGCCTTCTTCGCATACTTGTTGGCCAGATCCTGGGTTTTTTTCATGTTTGAATCACGTAGTAATGTGGTAACACACTGAAGCAGTCAATTAAACCTGGTTTCGATCAATATTTTAGAGGATAACACCGGTTAGGTCTGGGTTAGGACTGGGTTATGCCCGCATCTGGCTCATGATTTTGCCGTCTTCGCATACTTGTTGGCCAGATCCTGGGGTTTTTTCGTGTTTGAATCACGTAGTAATGTGGTAACACACTGAAGCAGTCAATTAAACCTGGTTTCGATCAATATTTCAGAGGATAACACCGGTTAGGTCTGGGTTATGCCCGCATCTGGCTCATGATTTTGCCGTCTTCGCATACTTGTTGGCCAGATCCTGGGGTTTTTTCGTGTTTGAATCACGTAGTAATGTGGTAACACACTGAAGCAGTCAATTAAACCTGGTTTCGATCAATATTTCAGAGGATAACACCGGTTAGAACTGGGTTTCGTCTGGGTTATGTCCGCACCTGGCTCATGATTTTGCCATCTTCGCATACTTCTTGGCCAGATCTTGGGTTTTTTTCGTGTTTGAATCATGTAGTAATGTGGTAACACACTGAAGCAGTCAATTAAACCTGGTTTCGATCAATATTTCAGAGGATAACACCGGTTAGGTCTGGGTTAGGTCTGGGTTATGCCCGCATCTGGCTCATGATTTTGCCTTCTTCGCATACTTGTTGGCCAGATCTTGGGTTTTTTTCGTGTTTGAATCACGTAGTAATGTGGTAACACACTGAAGCAGTCAATTAAACCTGGTTTCGATCAATATTTTAGAGGATAACACCGGTTAGGTCTGGGTTAGGTCTGGGTTATGCCCGCATCTGGCTCATGATTTTGCCTTCTTCGCATACTTGTTGGCCAGATCCTGGGTATTTTCCGTGTTTGAATCACGTAGTAATGTGGTGACACACTGAAGCAGTCAATTAAACCTGGTTTCGATCAATATTTTAGAGGATAACACCGGTTAGGTCTGGGTGAGGTCTGGGTTATGCCCGCATCTGGCTCATGATTTTGCCGTCTTCGCATACTTGTTGGCCAGATCCTGGGGTTTTTCCGTGTTTGAATCACGTAGTAATGTGGTGACACACTGAAGCAGTCAATTAAACCTGGTTTCGATCAATATTTTAGAGGATAACACCGGTTAGGTCTGGGTTAGGTCTGGGTTATGCCCGCATCTGGCTCATGATTTTGCCTTCTTCGCATACTTGTTGGCCAGATCTTGGGTTCTTTTCGTGTTTGAATCACGTAGTAATGTGGTGACACACTGAAGCAGTCAATTAAACCTGGTTTCGATCAATATTTTAGAGGATAACACCGGTTAGGTCTGGGTTAGGTCTGGGTTATGCCCGCATCTGGCTCATGATTTTGCCTTCTTCGCATACTTGTTGGCCAGATCTTGGGTTTTTTTCGTGTTTGAATCACGTAGTAATGTGGTAACACACTGAAGCAGTCAATTAAACCTGGTTTCGATCAATATTTTAGAGGATAACACCGGTTAGGTCTGGGTTAGGTCTGGGTTATGCCCGCATCTGGCTCATGATTTTGCCTTCTTCGCATACTTGTTGGCCAGATCCTGGGTATTTTCCGTGTTTGAATCACGTAGTAATGTGGTGACACACTGAAGCAGTCAATTAAACCTGGTTTCGATCAATATTTCAGAGGATAACACCGGTTAGGTCTGGGTTAGGTCTGGGATATGCGCGCATCTGGCTTATACTTTCGCCTTTTTCGCAAACTTGTTGGCTAGATCCTGGGTTTTTTTCGGTTTTGAATACCGCAGTAATGTGGTACCACATTGAAGCATTCAATTAAACCTGGTTTCGATCAATATTTTAGAGGATAACGCCGGTTAGGTCTGGGTTAGGTCTGGGAAATGAGCGCATCTGGCTCATGATTTTGCCTTCTTCGCATACTTGTTGGCCAGATCCTGGGGTTTTTTCGTGTTTGAATCACGTAGTAATGTGGTGACACACTGAAGCAGTCAATTAAACCTGGTTTCGATCAATATTTTAGAGGATAACGCCGGTTAGGTCTGGGTTAGGTCTGGGTTATGCCCGCATCTGGCTCATGATTTTGCCTTCTTCGCATACTTGTTGGCCAGATCCTGGGGTTTTTTTGTGTTTGAATCACGTAGTAATGTGGTGACACACTGAAGCAGTTAATTAAACCTGGTTTCGATCAATATTTTAGAGGATAACGCCGGTTAGGTCTGGGTTAGGTCTGGGTTATGCCCGCATCTGGCTCATGATTTTGCCGTCTTCGCATACTTGTTGGCCAGATCCTGGGGTTTTTTCGTGTTTGAATCACGTAATAATGTGGTAACACACTGAAGCTGTCAATTAAACCTGGTTTCGATCAATATTTTAGAGGATAACACCGGTTAGGTCTGGGTTAGGTCTGGGTTATGCCCGCATCTGGCTCATGATTTTGCCTTCTTCGCATACTTGTTGGCCAGATCCTGGGGTTTTTTCGTGTTTGAATCACGTAGTAATGTGGTGACACACTGAAGCAGTTAATTAAACCTGGTTTCGATCAATATTTTAGAGGATAACACCGGTTAGGTCTGGGTTAGGTCTGGGTTATGCCCGCATCTGGCTCATGATTTTGCCTTCTTCGCATACTTGTTGGCCAGATCCTGGGTATTTTCCGTGTTTGAATCACGTAGTAATGTGGTGACACACTGAAGCAGTCAATTAAACCTGGTTTCGATCAATATTTTAGAGGATAACACCGGTTAGGTCTGGGTTAGGTCTGGGTTATGCCCGCATCTGGCTCATGATTTTGCCGTCTTCGCATACGTGTTGGCCAGATCCTGGAGTTTTTTCGTGTTTGAATCACGTAGTAATGTGGTGCCACACTGAAGCAGTCAATTAAACCGTGTTTCGATCAATATTTTAGAGGATAACACCGGTTAGGTCTGGGTTAGGTCTGGGTTATGCCCGCATCTGGCTCATGATTTTGCCTTCTTCGCATACTTGTTGGCCAGATCCTGGGTTTTTTTCATGTTTGAATCACGTAGTAATGTGGTAACACACTGAAGCAGTCAATTAAACCTGGTTTCGATCAATATTTTAGAGGATAACACCGGTTAGGTCTGGGTTAGGACTGGGTTATGCCCGCATCTGGCTCATGATTTTGCCGTCTTCGCATACTTGTTGGCCAGATCCTGGGGTTTTTTCGTGTTTGAATCACGTAGTAATGTGGTAACACACTGAAGCAGTCAATTAAACCTGGTTTCGATCAATATTTCAGAGGATAACACCGGTTAGGTCTGGGTTATGCCCGCATCTGGCTCATGATTTTGCCGTCTTCGCATACTTGTTGGCCAGATCCTGGGGTTTTTTCGTGTTTGAATCACGTAGTAATGTGGTAACACACTGAAGCAGTCAATTAAACCTGGTTTCGATCAATATTTCAGAGGATAACACCGGTTAGAACTGGGTTTCGTCTGGGTTATGTCCGCACCTGGCTCATGATTTTGCCATCTTCGCATACTTCTTGGCCAGATCTTGGGTTTTTTTCGTGTTTGAATCATGTAGTAATGTGGTAACACACTGAAGCAGTCAATTAAACCTGGTTTCGATCAATATTTCAGAGGATAACACCGGTTAGGTCTGGGTTAGGTCTGGGTTATGCCCGCATCTGGCTCATGATTTTGCCTTCTTCGCATACTTGTTGGCCAGATCTTGGGTTTTTTTCGTGTTTGAATCACGTAGTAATGTGGTAACACACTGAAGCAGTCAATTAAACCTGGTTTCGATCAATATTTTAGAGGATAACACCGGTTAGGTCTGGGTTAGGTCTGGGTTATGCCCGCATCTGGCTCATGATTTTGCCTTCTTCGCATACTTGTTGGCCAGATCCTGGGTATTTTCCGTGTTTGAATCACGTAGTAATGTGGTGACACACTGAAGCAGTCAATTAAACCTGGTTTCGATCAATATTTTAGAGGATAACACCGGTTAGGTCTGGGTGAGGTCTGGGTTATGCCCGCATCTGGCTCATGATTTTGCCGTCTTCGCATACTTGTTGGCCAGATCCTGGGGTTTTTCCGTGTTTGAATCACGTAGTAATGTGGTGACACACTGAAGCAGTCAATTAAACCTGGTTTCGATCAATATTTTAGAGGATAACACCGGTTAGGTCTGGGTTAGGTCTGGGTTATGCCCGCATCTGGCTCATGATTTTGCCTTCTTCGCATACTTGTTGGCCAGATCTTGGGTTCTTTTCGTGTTTGAATCACGTAGTAATGTGGTGACACACTGAAGCAGTCAATTAAACCTGGTTTCGATCAATATTTTAGAGGATAACACCGGTTAGGTCTGGGTTAGGTCTGGGTTATGCCCGCATCTGGCTCATGATTTTGCCTTCTTCGCATACTTGTTGGCCAGATCTTGGGTTTTTTTCGTGTTTGAATCACGTAGTAATGTGGTAACACACTGAAGCAGTCAATTAAACCTGGTTTCGATCAATATTTTAGAGGATAACACCGGTTAGGTCTGGGTTAGGTCTGGGTTATGCCCGCATCTGGCTCATGATTTTGCCTTCTTCGCATACTTGTTGGCCAGATCCTGGGTATTTTCCGTGTTTGAATCACGTAGTAATGTGGTGACACACTGAAGCAGTCAATTAAACCTGGTTTCGATCAATATTTCAGAGGATAACACCGGTTAGGTCTGGGTTAGGTCTGGGATATGCGCGCATCTGGCTTATACTTTCGCCTTTTTCGCAAACTTGTTGGCTAGATCCTGGGTTTTTTTCGGTTTTGAATACCGCAGTAATGTGGTACCACATTGAAGCATTCAATTAAACCTGGTTTCGATCAATATTTTAGAGGATAACGCCGGTTAGGTCTGGGTTAGGTCTGGGAAATGAGCGCATCTGGCTCATGATTTTGCCTTCTTCGCATACTTGTTGGCCAGATCCTGGGGTTTTTTCGTGTTTGAATCACGTAGTAATGTGGTGACACACTGAAGCAGTCAATTAAACCTGGTTTCGATCAATATTTTAGAGGATAACGCCGGTTAGGTCTGGGTTAGGTCTGGGTTATGCCCGCATCTGGCTCATGATTTTGCCTTCTTCGCATACTTGTTGGCCAGATCCTGGGGTTTTTTTGTGTTTGAATCACGTAGTAATGTGGTGACACACTGAAGCAGTTAATTAAACCTGGTTTCGATCAATATTTTAGAGGATAACGCCGGTTAGGTCTGGGTTAGGTCTGGGTTATGCCCGCATCTGGCTCATGATTTTGCCGTCTTCGCATACTTGTTGGCCAGATCCTGGGGTTTTTTCGTGTTTGAATCACGTAATAATGTGGTAACACACTGAAGCTGTCAATTAAACCTGGTTTCGATCAATATTTTAGAGGATAACACCGGTTAGGTCTGGGTTAGGTCTGGGTTATGCCCGCATCTGGCTCATGATTTTGCCTTCTTCGCATACTTGTTGGCCAGATCCTGGGGTTTTTTCGTGTTTGAATCACGTAGTAATGTGGTGACACACTGAAGCAGTTAATTAAACCTGGTTTCGATCAATATTTTAGAGGATAACACCGGTTAGGTCTGGGTTAGGTCTGGGTTATGCCCGCATCTGGCTCATGATTTTGCCTTCTTCGCATACTTGTTGGCCAGATCCTGGGTATTTTCCGTGTTTGAATCACGTAGTAATGTGGTGACACACTGAAGCAGTCAATTAAACCGTGTTTCGATCAATATTTTAGAGGATAACACCGGTTAGGTCTGGGTTAGGTCTGGGTTATGCCCGCATCTGGCTCATGATTTTGCCGTCTTCGCATACTTGTTGGCCAGATCCTGGGTATTTTCCGTGTTTGAATCACGTAGTAATGTGGTAACACACTGAAGCAGTCAATTAAACCTGGTTTCGATCAATATTTCAGAGGATAACACCGGTTAGGTCTGGGTTAGGTCTGGGTTATGCCCGCATCTGGCTCATGATTTTGCCTTCTTCGCATACTTGTTGGCCAGATCCTGGGTTTTTTTCGTGTTTGAATCACGTAGTAATGTGGTAATACACTGAAGCAGTCAATTAAACCTGGTTTCGATCAATATTTTAGAGGATAACACCGGTTAGGTCTGGGTTAGGTCTGGGTTATGCCCGCATCTGGCTCATGATTTTGCCTTCTTCGCATACTTGTTGGCCAGATCCTGGGGTTTTTTCGTGTTTCAATCACGTAGTAATGTGGTAACACACTGAAGCAGTCAATTAAACCTGGTTTCGATCAATATTTCAGAGGATAACACCGGTTAGGTCTGGGTTTCGTCTGGGTTATGTCCGCACCTGGCTCATGATTTTGCCATCTTCGCATACTTGTTGGCCAGATCTTGGGATTTTTTCGTGTTTGAATCATGTAGTAATGTGGTAACACACTGAAGCAGTCAATTAAACCTGGTTTCGATCAATATTTCAGAGGATAACACCGGTTAGGTCTGGGTTAGGTCTGGGTTATGCCCGCATCTGGCTCATGATTTTGCCGTCTTCGCATACTTGTTGGCCAGATCCTGGGTATTTTCCGTGTTTGAATCACGTAGTAATGTGGTAACACACTGAAGCAGTCAATTAAACCTGGTTTCGATCAATATTTTAGAGGATAACACCGGTTAGGTCTGGGTTAGGTCTGGGTTATGCCCGCATCTGGCTCATGATTTTGCCTTCTTCGCATACTTGTTGGCCAGATCCTGGGTATTTTCCGTGTTTGAATCACGTAGTAATGTGGTGACACACTGAAGCAGTCAATTAAACCTGGTTTCGATCAATATTTTAGAGGATAACACCGGTTAGGTCTGGGTGAGGTCTGGGTTATGCCCGCACCTGGCTCATGATTTTGCCGTCTTCGCATACTTGTTGGCCAGATCCTGGGGTTTTTCCGTGTTTGAATCACGTAGTAATGTGGTGACACACTGAAGCAGTCAATTAAACCTGGTTTCGATCAATATTTTAGAGGATAACGCCGGTTAGGTCTGGGTTAGGTCTGGGATAAGCGCGCATCTGGCTTATACTTTCGCCTTTTTCGCAAACTTGTTGGCTAGATCCTGGGTTTTTTTCGGGTTTGAATACCGCAGTAATGTGGTACCACACTGAAGCAGTCAATTAAACCTGGTTTCGATCAATATTTCAGAGGATAACACCTGTTAGGTCTGGGTTAGGTCTGGGTTATGCCCGCATCTGGCTCATGATTTTGCCTTCTTCGCATACTTGTTGGCCAGATCCTGGGGTTTTTCCGTGTTTGAATCACGTAGTAATGTGGTGACACACTGAAGCAGTCAATTAAACCTGGTTTCGATCAATATTTTAGAGGATAACACCGGTTAGGTCTGGGTTAGGTCTGGGTTATGCCCGCATCTGGCTCATGATTTTGCCTTCATCGCATACTTGTTGGCCAGATCCTGGGTTTTTTCCGTGTTTGAATCACGTAGTAATGTGGTCACACACTGAAGCAGTCAATTAAACCTGGTTTCGATCAATATTTCAGAGGATAACACCGGTTAGGTCTGGGTTAGGTCTGGGTTATGCCCGCATCTGGCTCATGATTTTGCCTTCTTCGCATACTTGTTGGCCAGGTCCTGGGTTTTTTTCGTGTTTGATTCACGTAGTAATGTGGTAACACACTGATGCAGTCAATTAAACCTGGTTTCGATCAATATTTTAGAGGATAACACCGGTTAGGTCTGGGTTAGGTCTGGGTTATGCCCGCATCTGGCTCACGATTTTGCCTTCATCGCATACTTGTTGGCCAGATCCTGGGTTTTTTTCGTGTTTGAATCACGTACTAATGTGGTAACACACTGAAGCAGTCAATTAAACCTGGTTTCGATCAATATTTTAGAGGATAAAACCGGTTAGGTCTTGGTTAGGTCTGGGTTATGCCCGCATCTGGCTCACGATTTTGCCTTCATCGCATACTTGTTGGCCAGATCCTGGGTTTTTTTCGTGTTTGAATCACGTAGTAATGTGGTGACACACTGAAGCAGTCAATTAAACCTGGTTTCGATCAATATTTTAGAGGATAACGCCGGTTAGGTCTGGGTTAGGTCTGGGATATGCGCGCATCTGGCTTATACTTTCGCCTTTTTCGCAAACTTGTTGGCTAGATCCTGGGTTTTTTTCGTGTTTGAATCACGTAATAATGTGGTAACACACTGAAGCTGTCAATTAAACCTGGTTTCGATCAATATTTTAGAGGATAACACCGGTTAGGTCTGGGTTAGGTCTGGGTTATGCCCGCATCTGGCTCATGATTTTGCCTTCTTCGCATACTTGTTGGCCAGATCCTGGGGTTTTTTCGTGTTTGAATCACGTAGTAATGTGGTGACACACTGAAGCAGTTAATTAAACCTGGTTTCGATCAATATTTTAGAGGATAACACCGGTTAGGTCTGGGTTAGGTCTGGGTTATGCCCGCATCTGGCTCATGATTTTGCCTTCTTCGCATACTTGTTGGCCAGATCCTGGGTATTTTCCGTGTTTGAATCACGTAGTAATGTGGTGACACACTGAAGCAGTCAATTAAACCGTGTTTCGATCAATATTTTAGAGGATAACACCGGTTAGGTCTGGGTTAGGTCTGGGTTATGCCCGCATCTGGCTCATGATTTTGCCGTCTTCGCATACTTGTTGGCCAGATCCTGGGTATTTTCCGTGTTTGAATCACGTAGTAATGTGGTAACACACTGAAGCAGTCAATTAAACCTGGTTTCGATCAATATTTCAGAGGATAACACCGGTTAGGTCTGGGTTAGGTCTGGGTTATGCCCGCATCTGGCTCATGATTTTGCCTTCTTCGCATACTTGTTGGCCAGATCCTGGGTTTTTTTCGTGTTTGAATCACGTAGTAATGTGGTAATACACTGAAGCAGTCAATTAAACCTGGTTTCGATCAATATTTTAGAGGATAACACCGGTTAGGTCTGGGTTAGGTCTGGGTTATGCCCGCATCTGGCTCATGATTTTGCCTTCTTCGCATACTTGTTGGCCAGATCCTGGGGTTTTTTCGTGTTTCAATCACGTAGTAATGTGGTAACACACTGAAGCAGTCAATTAAACCTGGTTTCGATCAATATTTCAGAGGATAACACCGGTTAGGTCTGGGTTTCGTCTGGGTTATGTCCGCACCTGGCTCATGATTTTGCCATCTTCGCATACTTGTTGGCCAGATCTTGGGATTTTTTCGTGTTTGAATCATGTAGTAATGTGGTAACACACTGAAGCAGTCAATTAAACCTGGTTTCGATCAATATTTCAGAGGATAACACCGGTTAGGTCTGGGTTAGGTCTGGGTTATGCCCGCATCTGGCTCATGATTTTGCCGTCTTCGCATACTTGTTGGCCAGATCCTGGGTATTTTCCGTGTTTGAATCACGTAGTAATGTGGTAACACACTGAAGCAGTCAATTAAACCTGGTTTCGATCAATATTTTAGAGGATAACACCGGTTAGGTCTGGGTTAGGTCTGGGTTATGCCCGCATCTGGCTCATGATTTTGCCTTCTTCGCATACTTGTTGGCCAGATCCTGGGTATTTTCCGTGTTTGAATCACGTAGTAATGTGGTGACACACTGAAGCAGTCAATTAAACCTGGTTTCGATCAATATTTTAGAGGATAACACCGGTTAGGTCTGGGTGAGGTCTGGGTTATGCCCGCACCTGGCTCATGATTTTGCCGTCTTCGCATACTTGTTGGCCAGATCCTGGGGTTTTTCCGTGTTTGAATCACGTAGTAATGCGGTGACACACTGAAGCAGTCAATTAAACCTGGTTTCGATCAATATTTTAGAGGATAACGCCGGTTAGGTCTGGGTTAGGTCTGGGATAAGCGCGCATCTGGCTTATACTTTCGCCTTTTTCGCAAACTTGTTGGCTAGATCCTGGGTTTTTTTCGGGTTTGAATACCGCAGTAATGTGGTACCACACTGAAGCAGTCAATTAAACCTGGTTTCGATCAATATTTCAGAGGATAACACCTGTTAGGTCTGGGTTAGGTCTGGGTTATGCCCGCATCTGGCTCATGATTTTGCCTTCTTCGCATACTTGTTGGCCAGATCCTGGGGTTTTTCCGTGTTTGAATCACGTAGTAATGTGGTGACACACTGAAGCAGTCAATTAAACCTGGTTTCGATCAATATTTTAGAGGATAACACCGGTTAGGTCTGGGTTAGGTCTGGGTTATGCCCGCATCTGGCTCATGATTTTGCCTTCATCGCATACTTGTTGGCCAGATCCTGGGTTTTTTCCGTGTTTGAATCACGTAGTAATGTGGTCACACACTGAAGCAGTCAATTAAACCTGGTTTCGATCAATATTTCAGAGGATAACACCGGTTAGGTCTGGGTTAGGTCTGGGTTATGCCCGCATCTGGCTCATGATTTTGCCTTCTTCGCATACTTGTTGGCCAGGTCCTGGGTTTTTTTCGTGTTTGATTCACGTAGTAATGTGGTAACACACTGATGCAGTCAATTAAACCTGGTTTCGATCAATATTTTAGAGGATAACACCGGTTAGGTCTGGGTTAGGTCTGGGTTATGCCCGCATCTGGCTCACGATTTTGCCTTCATCGCATACTTGTTGGCCAGATCCTGGGTTTTTTTCGTGTTTGAATCACGTACTAATGTGGTAACACACTGAAGCAGTCAATTAAACCTGGTTTCGATCAATATTTTAGAGGATAAAACCGGTTAGGTCTTGGTTAGGTCTGGGTTATGCCCGCATCTGGCTCACGATTTTGCCTTCATCGCATACTTGTTGGCCAGATCCTGGGTTTTTTTCGTGTTTGAATCACGTAGTAATGTGGTGACACACTGAAGCAGTCAATTAAACCTGGTTTCGATCAATATTTTAGAGGATAACGCCGGTTAGGTCTGGGTTAGGTCTGGGATATGCGCGCATCTGGCTTATACTTTCGCCTTTTTCGCAAACTTGTTGGCTAGATCCTGGGTTTTTTTCGGGTTTGAATACCGCAGTAATGTGGTACCACACTGAAGCAGTCAATTAAACCTGGTTTCGATCAATATTTCAGGGGATAACACCGGTTAGGTCTGGGTTAGGTCTGGGATATGCGCGAATCTGGCTTATGCTTTCGCCTTTTTCGCAAACTTGTTGGCCAGATCCTGGGTATTTTCCGTGTTTGAAACACGTAGTAATGTGGTAACACACTGAAGCAGTCAATTAAACCTGGTTTCGATCAATATTTTAGAGGATATCACCGGTTAGGTCTGGGTTAGGTCTCGGTTATGCCCGCATCTGGCTCATGATTTTGCCTTCTTCGCATACTTGTTGGCCAGATCCTGGGGTTTTTCCGTGTTTGAATCACGTAGTAATGTGGTAACACACTGAAGCAGTCAATTAAACCTGGTTTCGATCAATATTTCAGAGGATAACACCGGGTAGGTCTGGGTTAGGTCTGGGAAATGCGCGCATCTGGCTTATACTTTCGCCTTTTTCGCAAACTTGTTGGCCAGATCCTGGGTATTTTCCGTGTTTGAATCACGTAGCAATGTGGTAACACACTGAAGCAGTCAATTAAACCTGGTTTCGATCAATATTTCAGAGGATAACACCGGTTAGGTCTGGGTTAGGTCTGGGTTATGCCCGCATCTGGCTCATGATTTTGCCTTCTTCGCATACTTGTTGGCCAGATCCTGGGTTTTTTTCGTGTTTCAATCACGTAGTAATGTGGTAACACACTGAAGCAGTCAATTAAACCTGGTTTCGATCAATATTTCAGAGGATAACACCGGTTAGGTCTGGGTTTCTTCTGGGTTATGTCCGCACCTGGCTCATGATTTTGCCTTCTTCGCATACTTGTTGGCCAGATCTTGGGTTTTTTTCGTGTTTGAATCATGTAGTAATGTGGTGACACACTGAAGCAGTCAATTAAACCTGGTTTCGATCAATATTTCAGAGGATAACACCGGTTAGGTCTGGGTTAGGTCTGGGATATGCGCGCATCTGGCTTATACTTTCGCCTTTTTCGCAAACTTGTTGGCTAGATCCTGGGTTTTTTTCGGGTTTGAATACCGCAGTAATGTGGTACCACATTGAAGCAGTCAATTAAACCTGGTTTCGATCAATATTTTAGAGGATAACACCGGTTAGGTCTGGGTTAGGTCTGGGTTATGCCCGCATCTGGCTCATGATTATGCCTTCTTCGCATACTTGTTGGCCAGATCCTGGGTTTTTTTCATGTTTGAATCACGTAGTAATGTGGTAACACACTGAAGCAGTCAATTAAACCTGGTTTCGATCAATATTTTAGAGGATAACACCGGTTAGGTCTGGGTTAGGACTGGGTTATGCCCGCATCTGGCTCATGATTTTGCCGTCTTCGCATACTTGTTGGCCAGATCCTGGGGTTTTTTCGTGTTTGAATCACGTAGTAATGTGGTAACACACTGAAGCAGTCAATTAAACCTGGTTTCGATCAATATTTCAGAGGATAACACCGGTTAGGTCTGGGTTATGCCCGCATCTGGCTCATGATTTTGCCGTCTTCGCATACTTGTTGGCCAGATCCTGGGGTTTTTTCGTGTTTGAATCACGTAGTAATGTGGTGACACACTGAAGCAGTCAATTAAACCTGGTTTCGATCAATATTTTAGAGGATAACGCCGGTTAGGTCTGGGTTAGGTCTGGGTTATGCCCGCATCTGGCTCATGATTTTGCCTTCTTCGCATACTTGTTGGCCAGATCCTGGGGTTTTTTCGTGTTTGAATCACGTAGTAATGTGGTGACACACTGAAGCAGTCAATTAAACCTGGTTTCGATCAATATTTTAGAGGATAACGCCGGTTAGGTCTGGGTTAGGTCTGGGTTATGCCCGCATCTGGCTCATGATTTTGCCGTCTTCGCATACTTGTTGGCCAGATCCTGGGGTTTTTTCGTGTTTGAATCACGTAATAATGTGGTAACACACTGAAGCTGTCAATTAAACCTGGTTTCGATCAATATTTTAGAGGATAACACCGGTTAGGTCTGGGTTAGGTCTGGGTTATGCCCGCATCTGGCTCATGATTTTGCCTTCTTCGCATACTTGTTGGCCAGATCCTGGGTATTTTCCGTGTTTGAATCACGTAGTAATGTGGTGACACACTGAAGCAGTCAATTAAACCTGGTTTCGATCAATATTTTAGAGGATAACACCGGTTAGGTCTGGGTTAGGTCTGGGTTATGCCCGCATCTGGCTCATGATTTTGCCGTCTTCGCATACTTGTTGGCCAGATCCTGGGTATTTTCCGTGTTTGAATCACGTAGTAATGTGGTAACACACTGAAGCAGTCAATTAAACCTGGTTTCGATCAATATTTCAGAGGATAACGCCGGTTAGGTCTGGGTTAGGTCTGGGAAATGAGCGCATCTGGCTCATGATTTTGCCTTCTTCGCATACTTGTTGGCCAGATCCTGGGTTTTTTTCGTGTTTGAATCACGTAGTAATGGTGTAATACACTGAAGCAGTCAATTAAACCTGGTTTCGATCAATATTTCAGAGGATAACACCGGTTAGAACTGGGTTTCGTCTGGGTTATGTCCGCACCTGGCTCATGATTTTGCCATCTTCGCATACTTGTTGGCCAGATCTTGGGTTTTTTTCGTGTTTGAATCATGTAGTAATGTGGTAACACACTGAAGCAGTCAATTAAACCTGGTTTCGATCAATATTTCAGAGGATAACACCGGTTAGGTCTGGGTTAGGTCTGGGTTATGCCCGCATCTGGCTCATGATTTTGCCTTCTTCGCATACTTGTTGGCCAGATCCTGGGTATTTTCCGTGTTTGAATCACGTAGTAATGTGGTGACACACTGAAGCAGTCAATTAAACCTGGTTTCGATCAATATTTTAGAGGATAACACCGGTTAGGTCTGGGTGAGGTCTGGGTTATGCCCGCATCTGGCTCATGATTTTGCCGTCTTCGCATACTTGTTGGCCAGATCCTGGGGTTTTTCCGTGTTTGAATCACGTAGTAATGTGGTGACACACTGAAGCAGTCAATTAAACCTGGTTTCGATCAATATTTTAGAGGATAACACCGGTTAGGTCTGGGTTAGGTCTGGGTTATGCCCGCATCTGGCTCATGATTTTGCCTTCTTCGCATACTTGTTGGCCAGATCTTGGGTTTTTTTCGTGTTTGAATCACGTAGTAATGTGGTAACACACTGAAGCAGTCAATTAAACCTGGTTTCGATCAATATTTTAGAGGATAACACCGGTTAGGTCTGGGTTAGGTCTGGGTTATGCCCGCATCTGGCTCATGATTTTGCCTTCTTCGCATACTTGTTGGCCAGATCCTGGGTATTTTCCGTGTTTGAATCACGTAGTAATGTGGTGACACACTGAAGCAGTCAATTAAACCTGGTTTCGATCAATATTTCAGAGGATAACGCCGGTTAGGTCTGGGTTAGGTCTGGGAAATGAGCGCATCTGGCTCATGATTTTGCCTTCTTCGCATACTTGTTGGCCAGATCCTGGGTTTTTTTCGTGTTTGAATCACGTAATAATGTGGTAACACACTGAAGCTGTCAATTAAACCTGGTTTCGATCAATATTTTAGAGGATAACACCGGTTAGGTCTGGGTTAGGTCTGGGTTATGCCCGCATCTGGCTCATGATTTTGCCTTCTTCGCATACTTGTTGGCCAGATCCTGGGTATTTTCCGTGTTTGAATCACGTAGTAATGTGGTGACACACTGAAGCAGTCAATTAAACCTGGTTTCGATCAATATTTTAGAGGATAACACCGGTTAGGTCTGGGTTAGGTCTGGGTTATGCCCGCATCTGGCTCATGATTTTGCCGTCTTCGCATACTTGTTGGCCAGATCCTGGGGTTTTTTCGTGTTTGAATCACGTAGTAATGTGGTGACACACTGAAGCAGTCAATTAAACCTGGTTTCGATCAATATTTTAGAGGATAACACCGGTTAGGTCTGGGTTAGGTCTGGGTTATGCCCGCATCTGGCTCATGATTTTGCCGTCTTCGCATACTTGTTGGCCAGATCCTGGGGTTTTTTCGTGTTTGAATCACGTAGTAATGTGGTGACACACTGAAGCAGTCAATTAAACCTGGTTTCGATCAATATTTTAGAGGATAACGCCGGTTAGGTCTGGGTTAGGTCTGGGTTATGCCCGCATCTGGCTCATGATTTTGCCTTCTTCGCATACTTGTTGGCCAGATCCTGGGGTTTTTTCGTGTTTGAATCACGTAGTAATGTGGTGACACACTGAAGCAGTCAATTAAACCTGGTTTCGATCAATATTTTAGAGGATAACGCCGGTTAGGTCTGGGTTAGGTCTGGGTTATGCCCGCATCTGGCTCATGATTTTGCCGTCTTCGCATACTTGTTGGCCAGATCCTGGGGTTTTTTCGTGTTTGAATCACGTAATAATGTGGTAACACACTGAAGCTGTCAATTAAACCTGGTTTCGATCAATATTTTAGAGGATAACACCGGTTAGGTCTGGGTTAGGTCTGGGTTATGCCCGCATCTGGCTCATGATTTTGCCTTCTTCGCATACTTGTTGGCCAGATCCTGGGTATTTTCCGTGTTTGAATCACGTAGTAATGTGGTGACACACTGAAGCAGTCAATTAAACCTGGTTTCGATCAATATTTTAGAGGATAACACCGGTTAGGTCTGGGTTAGGTCTGGGTTATGCCCGCATCTGGCTCATGATTTTGCCGTCTTCGCATACTTGTTGGCCAGATCCTGGGGTTTTTTCGTGTTTGAATCACGTAGTAATGTGGTGACACACTGAAGCAGTCAATTAAACCTGGTTTCGATCAATATTTTAGGGGATAACACCGGTTAGGTCTGGGTTAGGTCTGGGTTATGCCCGCATCTGGCTCATGATTTTGCCGTCTTCGCATACTTGTTGGCCAGATCCTGGGGTTTTTTCGTGTTTGAATCACGTAGTAATGTGGTGACACACTGAAGCAGTCAATTAAACCTGGTTTCGATCAATATTTTAGAGGATAACACCGGTTAGGTCTGGGTTAGGTCTGGGTTATGCCCGCATCTGGCTCATGATTTTGCCTTCTTCGCATACTTGTTGGCCAGATCCTGGGTTTTTTTCATGTTTGAATCACGTAGTAATGTGGTAACACACTGAAGCAGTCAATTAAACCTGGTTTCGATCAATATTTTAGAGGATAACACCGGTTAGGTCTGGGTTAGGACTGGGTTATGCCCGCATCTGGCTCATGATTTTGCCGTCTTCGCATACTTGTTGGCCAGATCCTGGGGTTTTTTCGTGTTTGAATCACGTAGTAATGTGGTAACACACTGAAGCAGTCAATTAAACCTGGTTTCGATCAATATTTCAGAGGATAACACCGGTTAGGTCTGGGTTATGCCCGCATCTGGCTCATGATTTTGCCGTCTTCGCATACTTGTTGGCCAGATCCTGGGGTTTTTTCGTGTTTGAATCACGTAGTAATGTGGTGACACACTGAAGCAGTCAATTAAACCTGGTTTCGATCAATATTTTAGAGGATAACGCCGGTTAGGTCTGGGTTAGGTCTGGGTTATGCCCGCATCTGGCACATGATTTTGCCTTCTTCGCATACTTGTTGGCCAGATCCTGGGTATTTTCCGTGTTTGAATCACGTAGTAATGTGGTGACACACTGAAGCAGTCAATTAAACCTGGTTTCGATCAATATTTTAGAGGATAACACCGGTTAGGTCTGGGTTAGGTCTGGGTTATGCCCGCATCTGGCTCATGATTTTGCCTTCTTCGCATACTTGTTGGCCAGATCCTGGGTATTTTCCGTGTTTGAATCACGTAGTAATGTGGTGACACACTGAAGCAGTCAATTAAACCTGGTTTCGATCAATATTTTAGAGGATAACACCGGTTAGGTCTGGGTTAGGTCTGGGTTATGCCCGCATCTGGCTCATGATTTTGCCGTCTTCGCATACTTGTTGGCCAGATCCTGGGGTTTTTTCGTGTTTGAATCACGTAGTAATGTGGTGACACACTGAAGCAGTCAATTAAACCTGGTTTCGATCAATATTTTAGAGGATAACACCGGTTAGGTCTGGGTTAGGTCTGGGTTATGCCCGCATCTGGCTCATGATTTTGCCGTCTTCGCATACTTGTTGGCCAGATCCTGGGGTTTTTTCGTGTTTGAATCACGTAGTAATGTGGTGACACACTGAAGCAGTCAATTAAACCTGGTTTCGATCAATATTTTAGAGGATAACACCGGTTAGGTCTGGGTTAGGTCTGGGTTATGCCCGCATCTGGCTCATGATTTTGCCTTCTTCGCATACTTGTTGGCCAGATCCTGGGTTTTTTTCATGTTTGAATCACGTAGTAATGTGGTAACACACTGAAGCAGTCAATTAAACCTGGTTTCGATCAATATTTTAGAGGATAACACCGGTTAGGTCTGGGTTAGGACTGGGTTATGCCCGCATCTGGCTCATGATTTTGCCGTCTTCGCATACTTGTTGGCCAGATCCTGGGGTTTTTTCGTGTTTGAATCACGTAGTAATGTGGTAACACACTGAAGCAGTCAATTAAACCTGGTTTCGATCAATATTTTAGAGGATAACACCGGTTAGGTCTGGGTTATGCCCGCATCTGGCTCATGATTTTGCCTTCTTCGCATACTTGTTGGCCAGATCTTGGGTTTTTTTCGTGTTTGAATCACGTAGTACTGTGGTGACACACTGAAGCAGTCAATTAAACCTGGTTTCGATCAATATTTTAGAGGATAACACCGGTTAGGTCTGGGTTAGGTCTGGGTTATGCCCGCATCTGGCTCATGATTTTGCCTTCTTCGCATACTTGTTGGCCAGATCCTGGGTATTTTCCGTGTTTGAATCACGTAGTAATGTGGTGACACACTGAAGCAGTCAATTAAACCTGGTTTCGATCAATATTTTAGAGGATAACACCGGTTAGGTCTGGGTGAGGTCTGGGTTATGCCCGCATCTGGCTCATGATTTTGCCGTCTTCGCATACTTGTTGGCCAGATCCTGGGGTTTTTCCGTGTTTGAATCACGTAGTAATGTGGTGACACACTGAAGCAGTCAATTAAACCTGGTTTCGATCAATATTTTAGAGGATAACACCGGTTAGGTCTGGGTTAGGTCTGGGTTATGCCCGCATCTGGCTCATGATTTTGCCTTCTTCGCATACTTGTTGGCCAGATCTTGGGTTTTTTTCGTGTTTGAATCACGTAGTAATGTGGTAACACACTGAAGCAGTCAATTAAACCTGGTTTCGATCAATATTTTAGAGGATAACACCGGTTAGGTCTGGGTTAGGTCTGGGTTATGCCCGCATCTGGCTCATGATTTTGCCTTCTTCGCATACTTGTTGGCCAGATCCTGGGTATTTTGCGTGTTTGAATCACGTAGTAATGTGGTGACACACTGAAGCAGTCAATTAAACCTGGTTTCGATCAATATTTCAGAGGATAACGCCGGTTAGGTCTGGGTTAGGTCTGGGAAATGAGCGCATCTGGCTCATGATTTTGCCTTCTTCGCATACTTGTTGGCCAGATCCTGGGTTTTTTTCGTGTTTGAATCACGTAATAATGTGGTAACACACTGAAGCTGTCAATTAAACCTGGTTTCGATCAATATTTTAGAGGATAACACCGGTTAGGTCTGGGTTAGGTCTGGGTTATGCCCGCATCTGGCTCATGATTTTGCCGTCTTCGCATACTTGTTGGCCAGATCCTGGGGTTTTTTCGTGTTTGAATCACGTAGTAATGTGGTAACACACTGAAGCAGTCAATTAAACCTGGTTTCGATCAATATTTCAGAGGATAACACCGGTTAGGTCTGGGTTATGCCCGCATCTGGCTCATGATTTTGCCGTCTTCGCATACTTGTTGGCCAGATCCTGGGGTTTTTTCGTGTTTGAATCACGTAGTAATGTGGTGACACACTGAAGCAGTCAATTAAACCTGGTTTCGATCAATATTTTAGAGGATAACACCGGTTAGGTCTGGGTTAGGTCTGGGTTATGCCCGCATCTGGCTCATGATTTTGCCTTCTTCGCATACTTGTTGGCCAGATCCTGGGTTTTTTTCATGTTTGAATCACGTAGTAATGTGGTAACACACTGAAGCAGTCAATTAAACCTGGTTTCGATCAATATTTTAGAGGATAACACCGGTTAGGTCTGGGTTAGGACTGGGTTATGCCCGCATCTGGCTCATGATTTTGCCGTCTTCGCATACTTGTTGGCCAGATCCTGGGGTTTTTTCGTGTTTGAATCACGTAGTAATGTGGTAACACACTGAAGCAGTCAATTAAACCTGGTTTCGATCAATATTTCAGAGGATAACACCGGTTAGGTCTGGGTTATGCCCGCATCTGGCTCATGATTTTGCCGTCTTCGCATACTTGTTGGCCAGATCCTGGGTATTTTCCGTGTTTGAATCACGTAGTAATGTGGTAACACACTGAAGCAGTCAATTAAACCTGGTTTCGATCAATATTTCAGAGGATAACACCGGTTAGGTCTGGGTTAGGTCTGGGTTA
This sequence comes from Colletes latitarsis, assembly GCF_051014445.1. Classification (NCBI taxonomy): domain Eukaryota; kingdom Metazoa; phylum Arthropoda; class Insecta; order Hymenoptera; family Colletidae; genus Colletes; species Colletes latitarsis. The sequence continues at coordinate 10,124,588 of NC_135142.1, forward strand.
TGCCCGCATCTGGCTCATGATTTTGCCTTCTTCGCATACTTGTTGGCCAGATCCTGGGTATTTTCCGTGTTTGAATCACGTAGTAATGTGGTAACACACTGAAGCAGTCAATTAAACCTGGTTTCGATCAATATTTCAGAGGATAACACCGAATAGGTCTGGGTTAGGTCTGGGTCATGCCCAAATCTGGCTCATGATTTTGCCTTCTTCGCATACTTGTTGGCCAGATCCTGGGTTTTTTTCGTGTTTGAATCACGTAGTAATGTGGTAATACACTGAAGCATTCAATTAAACCTGGTTTCGATCAATATTTCAGAGGATAACACCGGTTAGAACTGGGTTTCGTCTGGGTTATGTCCGCACCTGGCTCATGATTTTGCCATCTTCGCATACTTGTTGGCCAGATCTTGGGTTTTTTTCGTGTTTGAATCATGTAGTAATGTGGTAACACACTGAAGCAGTCAATTAAACCTGGTTTCGATCAATATTTCAGAGGATAACACCGGTTAGGTCTGGGTTAGGTCTGGGTTATGCCCGCATCTGGCTCATGATTTTGCCTTCTTCGCATACTTGTTGGCCAGATCTTGGGTTTTTTTCGTGTTTGAATCACGTAGTAATGTGGTAACACACTGAAGCAGTCAATTAAACCTGGTTTCGATCAATATTTTAGAGGATAACACCGGTTAGGTCTGGGTTAGGTCTGGGTTATGCCCGCATCTGGCTCATGATTTTGGCTTCTTCGCATACTTGTTGGCCAGATCCTGGGTATTTTCCGTGTTTGAATCACGTAGTAATGTGGTGACACACTGAAGCAGTCAATTAAACCTGGTTTCGATCAATATTTTAGAGGATAACACCGGTTAGGTCTGGGTGAGGTCTGGGTTATGCCCGCATCTGGCTCATGATTTTGCCTTCTTCGCATACGTGTTGGCCAGATCCTGGGTTTTTTTCGTGTTTGAATCACGTACTAATGTGGTAACACACTGAAGCAGTCAATTAAACCTGGTTTCGATCAATATTTTAGAGGATAACACCGGTTAGGTCTTGGTTAGGTCTGGGTTATACCAGCATCTGGCTCATGATTTTGCCTTCTTCGCATACGTGTTGGCCACGTGTTGACGATAAAACTGTAAGATAAAGGATGAATTAAGTTCCAAGTCCCTAAAATTTTCCAAATCATAGATTTAAAAATGATTTAGATATTTACATGATTTTAGTGTGGGTATTTATACAAGTATGTAAATCTCTATTTATGCATAACATGTTACCCCTAAATGGGCTAGTTAATGAATTATATACATGTTAATTGTATAATAATAACCCTTTGTTCCTCATAAAAATTCACAACTGAATTGCTATCATTCTAAAAAAATCCATCCCAAAATATATTATCAAAACTAGTAATAAATTATTTGAACAAGGTGATAACAGATTTGAAATATTTAATAAAATTTAAATACCAGTAGTATTAATAAAAGATAATATTAATACTATTTTGACACTGTTATTTGATTTTAATATTAATTATAGATACTTTGATTATTGATTTATTAAAACATAAAGTTAATGAAGTCCCAGTAGATTATAAATATTTTAAAGAGCATGAATTAGCATAGAATTTCATAAAAAATTTGATGAGTGATAGAAGTAACTTGAATAATCTGAATTTTGTAGCTTTTACTATATCTTTGGATATGGAATCACAGATTCATTTTATTAATAAAAATAGAGATAGTACTGATGATTTACTCAGGCTCGTTAAAGTAAGTGGGCCAAGTGGGAAGAATATTAAGATAGATGGATAGATATTGGTAAAAGTATTCTTCTTGTCCTTATATAGGAAATCTTTAATATTACAAATAAACTCTTTCTGTAAAATCTTGAACTTATCATTATAATTTATAGAATTAAAGTCAACGCATCTAATAATGAAAGTGAACTGAAGTATTTTATAGACTTGTCAAGAACGTTTTTTGGTATATTCCTAGCAAACGACCCGTTCAACGATCGGGATGAGTTATACGTAATTCGATTCGTCTAATTCAGTATATTATTTCATTAGTATATGCATTTCATTATCTGCGGAAATTCGGTATTTTTACAAAGTAACTAAGTATTTTAAATATATTCTGATAGGTTCGCAGGTGGAAACAAGTGACTGTCGTTACCTGTGTTCAAAATGCCAGCTAGTAAAATGCTAATTTGTTAACAATAACATTTGTTGAATGAAATTTCTGCTATTTCTGCAAATATCTCATTGAATAAATCACCATCTTTCTATTATATATACATTTACTAAATACATAATGGCTCAGGTATCCAATGAAGTTACTCTTATTGGAAATATAAAATATTGATAGTATTATATGTTAGAAAAAAGTGGTGTCTTCAATTTAATTCATGTAAGCATCAGTAATGAGATCTTGAAAATTGACGCTGTGATTAATTTTCAAATGGCCTCTGTGCCATTATTTCTACAACAAAATGTTGATTCATCAGTCTCTATCTACTCTACCCTTCCACAATTGCTGCGCAGTATTTTTATTTAATGTTAGTTATATAATATATCACGACATTGCTCATAATTATACGTTAGCATATATGGTAATTTTAAAACAATATCTGTAACTGAGTTTGTTTTTAGAAAACCACGTTCTTTGCTTTTCAAATATCTTTATATAATGCAATGGCTTTTAAAAACTAAGGGTATAAACATCTCACCGTAAACCGTAAATAGTTTACATTTTAAAGATCCAGAAACAGGCGCTCATACGAATAAAACAGAAACTACGTGGAAGCATAGTAAACACTTTTTGCCTGAATATTGTCGGTTAGTATTTGCAGTTCCACACGTTTTTTAATATGTTTTTCTAACATATAATACAAAATAATAAATATTATATTTTCTATTTTCAGCAAAAAAGATAATTTCATTGGGTACTTAAGCCATTACGTGTTTTATAAACCTTCCAAGCAAGGAAAGGATGATTTATTTAATCAGTTCTTAAAAGAAATTTCAGAAATTTCATTTGATGATGATTGATTCTGTAAAAAATCAAAATATACCAGACTTAGATGATAATGAAATTTAATAATAAAAACAAGTTAAGCCAACGTACTGCGTGCAATAGTAATTTACTATATATTGTAAACACTGTCAGCGGCGGGGAGACATTTTTTACTGTTGCTGCATGTACTGTCTACATACCTGGTTTTAATACTGTCCACCTGACCGACTCGTGGAAGTTCTATGCCTAAAAAAATGATTTTTATGCATCATACAAATTCTTCTACAAATTCCCATTTGACAATGTAGAATAGATCCAATTAGATAAATTATTTATAATTTTTAAAATGAACATAGCAACGATTTAATGTTAATCATTACATTACCAATCTTTCCAGATATTAGTTTAAAACCATCACCAACTTTAATATCAACCGGGTTTTGTAGATTTTTGGATTCATAAAAGTACTCATCTGTGTTTATTATGTGATCTGAGCAACCACTATCTAGTAGCCATTTAATATTTCTACTTCTTCTATTTTGCTACTTTTCATTACTTCAACCTTGAATGAATTGTAATTTCTACTGTCATCTAGACTCGAATTTCCAGCCACTTTTCTATCGTGTCTATTTTGTATATGTTTGAAAAGGTTGCCTTTTGTAATAATTATTAAAGTTTTCTGGGCAGTAACGTTGGATGTGCCCTGACTTATTACACTGACTTAACATACCGCTTCAGTAGTCGTTGCACTGCTATGCTGATTATCCTTTGAATTGAGATACTTGTTCTGATTGCGTTGTACGTGTCGAAACCTATGACCTCTAGGATTTTTAGTTAAATTTGAACTAAACGTGCGAGTGTAATTTCTGCTGTACTCAAAGTAGTAACTTTTACCGTTTCTCTTTTGATACTCTAACAGTAATTTAGATTTTACATACTCAACTGTTTTCTCCTTCGTTGGCAGTGCATCAATAATATCAACAATACGTGAGAAGTTAACGTTAATAACAGATAATTCAATTTATCCTCTTCATTCACAGTCTCACCAGTATTTTTGAGCCTATTTATATGCGTTTCAAATTCGTTAAAGAAGTCACTTGGATTTTCACCTTCTTTCATTTTTAATTCTAACAATCTTCTTTTACACAATAGCTTTACTGCACTGTTTTTAACTAGATAAATTTCGTCAAGCTTTGCAATCATATTTTTCGCAGTCGTTTCTGATATTATTAATTCTAACTGAGTGTTTGAAATACTGTTTACGATGTAACTTTTTGCTTTAATTTCCTTTTTTATTCCAATCTTCGACTCTTATTTCAGCCGGTCTTTCATCATGTAGAATAACCTCGTTACAGTCTTTCATTTCTAAAAATAAATTTAGCCTGAATTTCCAGTTCCATAAAATATTTGTAACATGAAATCGTCCTTTTTTTCACTTGCCATGCTTCAAACTTAGGTTATCTTCCTTTCACAACTAAATTTCTTTTCTTTACTGTTAACGAACAAACCACGGACCTCTGCTACCATGTTAAAATACTGTTTATATTATTTATTATAATGAATCTTGTTACAAAACAAACACACTTATTTTCCATTGTGAAAAGAAAACTTAAAAACTAAAAGAACATTCCTCGACGTGTGCTTCTCTCACAAACACACACACACACTCCTAAACACTAAACAAACTAACGAATTTTAAGTCATATTTCTAACAATAACAGTAACAGTTTATAAAAAAATAACGAATTTCCACAGATGCATAGAAATGCATATCAATAATGTACTGAATTAGGCGAATCGAATAATGTATAACTCACCCCGATCCGTGAACGGGCCTAGCGTTTGCTAGGAATATAATGTTCCATAACTTTTCAACAAAGTCTAAAATTTTTCCCAAGGGTTTTTGAATACCTATACACTGTATAGATATCCTGTTTCCTTCAACCGAACGACATGTGTCCCTAAAAAATATATTTATAAAGTAAGTCGGTCAAGTAGGAAGAATATTCAGATATTTAAGAATATGAATATATTGGTAAAAATATCCATTCCTCTTACCTTTATGTCCTGTGTATTGGATAATATAGATTTACATACTTTTACCGCTGAATTCGAAATTCTGAACTAAACATAGGTACAGGACTCGTCAAAACCGTTTTTTATTCTTTTTATAGTTTTATCTGTTTTCCAAAAAACAACCAATTAAATTAAGTTGCAAGAATGCAAAAGCGATAAAACTTACAGAGGCTTTAATAGAAAATTATAAAACAAAATGTTTACTTAAGACTTTACCTTTTGTAAAAACCGGCGATATTGACTGTGTGTGTGTAAATCGTCGTACGTTCGTGCCCGGTGCAGTAAAACACGTGCATCGATCTAGGTTACGTACGTTCCTCACGTGCCACTTTCTCAATCTATACTTTTACATAAAAATTACTTAGAAAATCACTCCTACTCCTCATTTGGACAGAATTTTTACTTTCATGATTTTAGCGAAAAGTCGTTTTCCTGCTCGGGGAACACATATGTACAGGGTGTTCGGCCACCCCTGGGAAAAATTTTAATGGGGGATTCTAGATGCCAAAATACGAAAATACAGACGAAAATCAAGAATACCAATTTGTTGATAGAGGCTACGTTGAAAAGTTATTAACAATTAAACTCAAAAATTTCAAATCGTTCTGGAAAAATTGTTATCGGTTGCGGGGGTCAATTGCAATCATTTTTGGTGAATACACATACCTCCGAAATCTTACCCACTTTCGAGATAAAAATTCGAGAATGTGTGAAATTTTTTCGATGGAAAAGAAAAATTTCAAATCGTTTTGGAAAAATTGTTATCGGTTGCGGGGGTTACTTACAACCATTTTGGGTGAATCGTCATACCCCCCTAATCATGCGCATTTTCGAGAAAGAAATTCAGTACGGGCGGAACTTTAAACGTTAATAACTTTTTAATAAAGCCTCCATTAACAAATTGGTATTCTTGATTTTCGTCTTACTTTGGTCTCTAGAATCCCCTGGGAGAAATTGTAATGGGAGATTCTAGAGGTTAAAGTAGGATGAAAATCAAGAATACCAATTTGTTGATGGAGTAATACGATACTAAACAAGTTATTGACGTTTAAAGTTCCGCTCTTACTTTCGAATTTTTTTCTCGAAAATGCGCAGGATTTCGTATGTGGTATGTCTATTCACCGAAAATAATTGTAATTGACCCCCGAAACCGAAAGTAATTTTTTCAGAACGATTTGAAATTTTCTTTTTCTTTCGTCGAAAAATTTAGGCACTGTCTGTCGATTTTTCTTAAAAATTCCTTTCTGATTTTTATTCAGTTTGTAAAATAGTTGTTTAATAATACTCTTTGTGTAGGTACCCATGAGCTCTACTCGCGAAAAAAAACGTTTCATTGGAATATATTCACTATTCACTATATCAGTAGGAGTTGCGGGGGCTGTTTGAAAATTTGACCAGTTATATGGGATTTTTCTCACTTTACGGGGTCAAGGAACAACTTTTCCAACATCTCTACATATTCTCCATTAAAATATGCGTTGTGTTGCTGTTTGAAACATTAAAATCGTTCAATCCGGCTGTCGACCAAAAAAAAAAAATGCTTGTAACTGACCCCTGCAACGAAAACTAATTCTTCCAAGACGATTCGAAATTCTTTTTTACTTGAATTTTTTTTGTCGAAACTGAGTAGGATTTCGGGGGTACGATTCTAACTGACCTCCGCGACCAAAAATAATTTTTTCAGAACGATTTGAAATTTTTTTATTTAATGTTATTAATAACTACTTTTTAACGAAACCTCAGTCGAAAAATTGATATTCTTAATTTTCGTCTTATTTTGGCTTCTAGAATCTCCCATTAAAATTTTTCCCAGGGGTGGCCAAACACCCTGTATATATTAAATCAATATTAATGAAATTACACCTTGACCGAATTCATTTCAATCCCCCCACACTAATACATATATTGTGTGTAGCCCATAAATGGTTGAGAATGGAGTCACCTTTCCTATACTGGTATTATTAGATGGTCGCAGGTCCTGCATAAATTTCAATTTACATAATTTTTGTTTTGAGTAAACTCATTTTACTTTTTTGTATATTACCTAATGCAACTCATATTTTCCAGCCATGCGATGTAGAAATATTTAGACGATTAAAAGTTGCATGGCGAAAGGTAGTACAGGAACATAGACAAAGTACGTAGGTAGACTAAACCCATTACGAAGGTGAATTTCGCACCAATATATATATCATACCATATATAAATTCCATGAAGAAGGAAATGCTTTTAAAGCTTGTGGTGGCCTATGACCGTTTAACTCAAATACAATTTACTAGACAAAACGTATTTCAGAAAGAAGAAAATAAATTAGAATTCATGTCGCCAGATGAAACTGACATCAATGACAGCAATATAGGTAGTTTTACATAGCATTCAAGAGCATATTCCAGATGATCTGAGAGGGGAACAATTTTCTTTTCTATATAGAAAATATTAAAATACAATCGGGACACAACTAAGACACAACACAAGACACAACTCGCAGAGAGAAAGCACTGCTGATGTTCAACGCAGTGCAGTTCATAGTAACAGTAAAACCAATACCAGTGTAGAAGACTAATTTAACAACGTTTCGCTAGAAGAAACTAATATATGATATACTGATCATTAATTAACTTTAATATTTCATGACAATGATGCTTTTACTTTTTTCTAATGGGAATTGTTTTGTTTCCGATGGTACTGAAATCAAACTACATTAATTCTACAACGTTACTTTACTTATTTTCTCGTAAAGACAAAGATTCTTCAGAATCTATTCTGGATAAACATTATCAACATTATCAAAAAATTGAAAAAACAACAAAGAAAAGAAAAGAAAAGAAAAGAAATATAGAAAGGTGTGTGCAATCAAAGTTACATCAAAGACATGGAAATAGACTCAGCTTGAAAAAATAGAAGCAATTGATAACCAGGAAAAAGAAAAACAAAGAATGAAAGAAGAACGATTAGAAAAGAAAAAAACAAGCCGAAAAATTAAAAGAAGAAAAGCTATTGAAAAAAGAAAGAAAAACAGAAAAATGAAAAGGAAAAGGAGAAAGAAAAGCAAGACGAAGAGAAGGAGAAATGTAAAACTCAAACTAAAAATAAAAATAAAGTTAAGAACGTGAAAAGAAAATAATAAATAATATTATTGTGTTGTTTTTACAGGGTGAATGTAGTAACTGAACCAGGTGGTTATGACTATGCAACATTTTTATTAGCATCTTTTTCAAACTCCACTTGGAACAACACTGTACGTATGTATGTATGGGATTATCAGGAACCGTGTTTGTTCGTTAATCGGCACACTCGTATTTATTTCGTTAAACACAGTCACACCTACTACGTACTTTTCTTCAATCTTTCTCTCTTCCGTGCTGTCTTTTCTCGCTTTCTGGGTTATTCACCCATCAGCTGTTCGGCCGTACGCTCGCCGCGTGTTGACGGCTTTTTCGGCGGTAACCGTCTTCGCTCGTGCAAGCTCGTGGACAGCGAACGATTCGCTGTTCGGCCAAAAATTCGTGCGCGATTTAATAATTTTCAACTGCACGGTTCCCTACATACAGGGTGTTCGGCCATCCATGGGAAAAATTTTAATGGGGGATTCTAGAGGTCAAAATAAGACGAAAATCAAGAATACCAATTTGTTGATGGAGGCACTATTAAAAAGTTATTAATGTTTAAAGTTCCGCTCGTACTGAATTTTTTTCTCGAAAATGCGCAAGATTACGGGGGTATGTCTATACATAAAAAATGATTGTCACCGACCCTCGCAACTGAAAATAATTTTTCACAGAACGATTTGAAATCTTTCTTTTTCATCGAAAAATATAGGCACCCGATTAGATTTTCGGTAAGGAATTTTTTTCTCGAAAGTGCGTAGGATTTCGGGGGTATGTGTAATGACCAAAAATGATTGTAATTGACCCCTGTAACCGAAAATAATTTTTTTAGAACGATTTGAAAAATTTGTTTTTCGCCGAAAAATATCAACACATACTCGAATTTTTTTCTCGAAACTGAGTAGGATTTCGAATATATGTCTATTCACTAAAAATGCTTGTAATTGACCTCCGCAGCCGAAAATAATTTTCCTGGAACGATTTGAAATTTTTGAATCAAATTGTTAATAACTTTTTAACGAAGCCTCCATCAACAAATTGGTATTCTTGATTTTCGTCTTAGTTTGGCCTCTAGAATATCCTATTAAAATGTTTCTCAGGGCTGGCCGAACACCCTCTATACTACTATGTTTACTAGATCCTGGGTTTTTTTCGGGTTTGAATCACGTAGTAATGTGGTAACAAACTGAAGCAGTCAATTAAACCTGGTTTCGATCAATATTTTAGAGGAACACACCGGTTAGGTCTGGGATTTGCGCGCATATGGCTTATACTTTCGCCTTTTTCGCAAACTTGTTGGCCAGATCCTGGGTATTTTCCGTGTTTGAAACACGTAGTAATGTGGTGACACACTGAAGCAGTCAATTAAACCTGGTTTCGATCAATATTTCAGAGGATAACACCGGTTAGGTCTGGGTTAGGTCTGGGATATGCGCGCATCTGGCTTATACTTTCGCCTTTTTCGCAAACTTGTTGGCTAGATCCTGGGTTTTTTTCGGTTTTGAATACCGCAGTAATGAGGTACCACATTGAAGCAGTCAATTAAACCTGGTTTCGATCAATATTTTAGAGGATAACGCCGGTTAGGTCTGGGTTAGGTCTGGGAAATGAGCGCATCTGGCTCATGATTTTGCCTTCTTCGCATACTTGTTGGCCAGATCCTGGGTTTTTTTCGTGTTTGAATCACGTAATAATGTGGTAACACACTGAAGCTGTCAATTAAACCTGGTTTCGATCAATATTTTAGAGGATAACACCGGTTAGGTCTGGGTTAGGTCTGGGTTATGCCCGCATCTGGCTCATGATTTTGCCTTCTTCGCATACTTGTTGGCCAGATCCTGGGTATTTTCCGTGTTTGAATCACGTAGTAATGTGGTGACACACTGAAGCAGTCAATTAAACCTGGTTTCGATCAATATTTTAGAGGATAACACCGGTTAGGTCTGGGTTAGGTCTGGGTTATGCCCGCATCTGGCTCATGATTTTGCCGTCTTCGCATACTTGTTGGCCAGATCCTGGGGTTTTTTCGTGTTTGAATCACGTAGTAATGTGGTGACACACTGAAGCAGTCAATTAAACCTGGTTTCGATCAATATTTTAGAGGATAACACCGGTTAGGTCTGGGTTAGGTCTGGGTTATGCCCGCATCTGGCTCATGATTTTGCCGTCTTCGCATACTTGTTGGCCAGATCCTGGGGTTTTTTCGTGTTTGAATCACGTAGTAATGTGATGACACACTGAAGCAGTCAATTAAACCTGGTTTCGATCAATATTTTAGAGGATAACACCGGTTAGGTCTGGGTTAGGTCTGGGTTATGCCCGCATCTGGCTCATGATTTTGCCTTCTTCGCATACTTGTTGGCCAGATCCTGGGTTTTTTTCATGTTTGAATCACGTAGTAATGTGGTAACACACTGAAGCAGTCAATTAAACCTGGTTTCGATCAATATTTTAGAGGATAACACCGGTTAGGTCTGGGTTAGGACTGGGTTATGCCCGCATCTGGCTCATGATTTTGCCGTCTTCGCATACTTGTTGGCCAGATCCTGGGGTTTTTTCGTGTTTGAATCACGTAGTAATGTGGTAACACACTGAAGCAGTCAATTAAACCTGGTTTCGATCAATATTTCAGAGGATAACACCGGTTAGGTCTGGGTTATGCCCGCATCTGGCTCATGATTTTGCCGTCTTCGCATACTTGTTGGCCAGATCCTGGGGTTTTTTCGTGTTTGAATCACGTAGTAATGTGGTGACACACTGAAGCAGTCAATTAAACCTGGTTTCGATCAATATTTTAGAGGATAACGCCGGTTAGGTCTGGGTTAGGTCTGGGTTATGCCCGCATCTGGCTCATGATTTTGCCTTCTTCGCATACTTGTTGGCCAGATCCTGGGGTTTTTTCGTGTTTGAATCACGTAGTAATGTGGTGACACACTGAAGCAGTCAATTAAACCTGGTTTCGATCAATATTTTAGAGGATAACGCCGGTTAGGTCTGGGTTAGGTCTGGGTTATGCCCGCATCTGGCTCATGATTTTGCCGTCTTCGCATACTTGTTGGCCAGATCCTGGGGTTTTTTCGTGTTTGAATCACGTAATAATGTGGTAACACACTGAAGCTGTCAATTAAACCTGGTTTCGATCAATATTTTAGAGGATAACACCGGTTAGGTCTGGGTTAGGTCTGGGTTATGCCCGCATCTGGCTCATGATTTTGCCTTCTTCGCATACTTGTTGGCCAGATCCTGGGTATTTTCCGTGTTTGAATCACGTAGTAATGTGGTGACACACTGAAGCAGTCAATTAAACCTGGTTTCGATCAATATTTTAGAGGATAACACCGGTTAGGTCTGGGTTAGGTCTGGGTTATGCCCGCATCTGGCTCATGATTTTGCCGTCTTCGCATACTTGTTGGCCAGATCCTGGGTATTTTCCGTGTTTGAATCACGTAGTAATGTGGTAACACACTGAAGCAGTCAATTAAACCTGGTTTCGATCAATATTTCAGAGGATAACGCCGGTTAGGTCTGGGTTAGGTCTGGGAAATGAGCGCATCTGGCTCATGATTTTGCCTTCTTCGCATACTTGTTGGCCAGATCCTGGGTTTTTTTCGTGTTTGAATCACGTAGTAATGGTGTAATACACTGAAGCAGTCAATTAAACCTGGTTTCGATCAATATTTCAGAGGATAACACCGGTTAGAACTGGGTTTCGTCTGGGTTATGTCCGCACCTGGCTCATGATTTTGCCATCTTCGCATACTTGTTGGCCAGATCTTGGGTTTTTTTCGTGTTTGAATCATGTAGTAATGTGGTAACACACTGAAGCAGTCAATTAAACCTGGTTTCGATCAATATTTCAGAGGATAACACCGGTTAGGTCTGGGTTAGGTCTGGGTTATGCCCGCATCTGGCTCATGATTTTGCCTTCTTCGCATACTTGTTGGCCAGATCCTGGGTATTTTCCGTGTTTGAATCACGTAGTAATGTGGTGACACACTGAAGCAGTCAATTAAACCTGGTTTCGATCAATATTTTAGAGGATAACACCGGTTAGGTCTGGGTGAGGTCTGGGTTATGCCCGCATCTGGCTCATGATTTTGCCGTCTTCGCATACTTGTTGGCCAGATCCTGGGGTTTTTCCGTGTTTGAATCACGTAGTAATGTGGTGACACACTGAAGCAGTCAATTAAACCTGGTTTCGATCAATATTTTAGAGGATAACACCGGTTAGGTCTGGGTTAGGTCTGGGTTATGCCCGCATCTGGCTCATGATTTTGCCTTCTTCGCATACTTGTTGGCCAGATCTTGGGTTTTTTTCGTGTTTGAATCACGTAGTAATGTGGTAACACACTGAAGCAGTCAATTAAACCTGGTTTCGATCAATATTTTAGAGGATAACACCGGTTGGGTCTGGGTTAGGTCTGGGTTATGCCCGCATCTGGCTCATGATTTTGCCTTCTTCGCATACTTGTTGGCCAGATCCTGGGTATTTTCCGTGTTTGAATCACGTAGTAATGTGGTGACACACTGAAGCAGTCAATTAAACCTGGTTTCGATCAATATTTCAGAGGATAACGCCGGTTAGGTCTGGGTTAGGTCTGGGAAATGAGCGCATCTGGCTCATGATTTTGCCTTCTTCGCATACTTGTTGGCCAGATCCTGGGTTTTTTTCGTGTTTGAATCACGTAATAATGTGGTAACACACTGAAGCAGTCAATTAAACCTGGTTTCGATCAATATTTCAGAGGATAACACCGGTTAGGTCTGGGTTATGCCCGCATCTGGCTCATGATTTTGCCGTCTTCGCATACTTGTTGGCCAGATCCTGGGGTTTTTTCGTGTTTGAATCACGTAGTAATGTGGTGACACACTGAAGCAGTCAATTAAACCTGGTTTCGATCAATATTTTAGAGGATAACGCCGGTTAGGTCTGGGTTAGGTCTGGGTTATGCCCGCATCTGGCTCATGATTTTGCCTTCTTGGCATACTTGTTGGCCAGATCCTGGGGTTTTTTCGTGTTTGAATCACGTAGTAATGTGGTGACACACTGAAGCAGTCAATTAAACCTGGTTTCGATCAATATTTTAGAGGATAACGCCGGTTAGGTCTGGGTTAGGTCTGGGTTATGCCCGCATCTGGCTCATGATTTTGCCGTCTTCGCATACTTGTTGGCCAGATCCTGGGGTTTTTTCGTGTTTGAATCACGTAATAATGTGGTAACACACTGAAGCTGTCAATTAAACCTGGTTTCGATCAATATTTTAGAGGATAACACCGGTTAGGTCTGGGTTAGGTCTGGGTTATGCCCGCATCTGGCTCATGATTTTGCCTTCTTCGCATACTTGTTGGCCAGATCCTGGGTATTTTCCGTGTTTGAATCACGTAGTAATGTGGTGACACACTGAAGCAGTCAATTAAACCTGGTTTCGATCAATATTTTAGAGGATAACACCGGTTAGGTCTGGGTTAGGTCTGGGTTATGCCCGCATCTGGCTCATGATTTTGCCGTCTTCGCATACTTGTTGGCCAGATCCTGGGGTTTTTTCGTGTTTGAATCACGTAGTAATGTGGTGACACACTGAAGCAGTCAATTAAACCTGGTTTCGATCAATATTTTAGAGGATAACACCGGTTAGGTCTGGGTTAGGTCTGGGTTATGCCCGCATCTGGCTCATGATTTTGCCGTCTTCGCATACTTGTTGGCCAGATCCTGGGGTTTTTTCGTGTTTGAATCACGTAGTAATGTGGTGACACACTGAAGCAGTCAATTAAACCTGGTTTCGATCAATATTTTAGAGGATAACACCGGTTAGGTCTGGGTTAGGTCTGGGTTATGCCCGCATCTGGCTCATGATTTTGCCTTCTTCGCATACTTGTTGGCCAGATCCTGGGTTTTTTTCATGTTTGAATCACGTAGTAATGTGGTAACACACTGAAGCAGTCAATTAAACCTGGTTTCGATCAATATTTTAGAGGATAACACCGGTTAGGTCTGGGTTAGGACTGGGTTATGCCCGCATCTGGCTCATGATTTTGCCGTCTTCGCATACTTGTTGGCCAGATCCTGGGGTTTTTTCGTGTTTGAATCACGTAGTAATGTGGTAACACACTGAAGCAGTCAATTAAACCTGGTTTCGATCAATATTTCAGAGGATAACACCGGTTAGGTCTGGGTTATGCCCGCATCTGGCTCATGATTTTGCCGTCTTCGCATACTTGTTGGCCAGATCCTGGGGTTTTTTCGTGTTTGAATCACGTAGTAATGTGGTGACACACTGAAGCAGTCAATTAAACCTGGTTTCGATCAATATTTTAGAGGATAACGCCGGTTAGGTCTGGGTTAGGTCTGGGTTATGCCCGCATCTGGCACATGATTTTGCCTTCTTCGCATACTTGTTGGCCAGATCCTGGGTATTTTCCGTGTTTGAATCACGTAGTAATGTGGTGACACACTGAAGCAGTCAATTAAACCTGGTTTCGATCAATATTTTAGAGGATAACACCGGTTAGGTCTGGGTTAGGTCTGGGTTATGCCCGCATCTGGCTCATGATTTTGCCTTCTTCGCATACTTGTTGGCCAGATCCTGGGTATTTTCCGTGTTTGAATCACGTAGTAATGTGGTGACACACTGAAGCAGTCAATTAAACCTGGTTTCGATCAATATTTTAGAGGATAACACCGGTTAGGTCTGGGTTAGGTCTGGGTTATGCCCGCATCTGGCTCATGATTTTGCCGTCTTCGCATACTTGTTGGCCAGATCCTGGGGTTTTTTCGTGTTTGAATCACGTAGTAATGTGGTGACACACTGAAGCAGTCAATTAAACCTGGTTTCGATCAATATTTTAGAGGATAACACCGGTTAGGTCTGGGTTAGGTCTGGGTTATGCCCGCATCTGGCTCATGATTTTGCCTTCTTCGCATACTTGTTGGCCAGATCCTGGGTTTTTTTCATGTTTGAATCACGTAGTAATGTGGTAACACACTGAAGCAGTCAATTAAACCTGGTTTCGATCAATATTTTAGAGGATAACACCGGTTAGGTCTGGGTTAGGACTGGGTTATGCCCGCATCTGGCTCATGATTTTGCCGTCTTCGCATACTTGTTGGCCAGATCCTGGGGTTTTTTCGTGTTTGAATCACGTAGTAATGTGGTAACACACTGAAGCAGTCAATTAAACCTGGTTTCGATCAATATTTTAGAGGATAACACCGGTTAGGTCTGGGTTATGCCCGCATCTGGCTCATGATTTTGCCTTCTTCGCATACTTGTTGGCCAGATCTTGGGTTTTTTTCGTGTTTGAATCACGTAGTAATGTGGTGACACACTGAAGCAGTCAATTAAACCTGGTTTCGATCAATATTTTAGAGGATAACACCGGTTAGGTCTGGGTTAGGTCTGGGTTATGCCCGCATCTGGCTCATGATTTTGCCTTCTTCGCATACTTGTTGGCCAGATCCTGGGTATTTTCCGTGTTTGAATCACGTAGTAATGTGGTGACACACTGAAGCAGTCAATTAAACCTGGTTTCGATCAATATTTTAGAGGATAACACCGGTTAGGTCTGGGTGAGGTCTGGGTTATGCCCGCATCTGGCTCATGATTTTGCCGTCTTCGCATACTTGTTGGCCAGATCCTGGGGTTTTTCCGTGTTTGAATCACGTAGTAATGTGGTGACACACTGAAGCAGTCAATTAAACCTGGTTTCGATCAATATTTTAGAGGATAACACCGGTTAGGTCTGGGTTAGGTCTGGGTTATGCCCGCATCTGGCTCATGATTTTGCCTTCTTCGCATACTTGTTGGCCAGATCTTGGGTTTTTTTCGTGTTTGAATCACGTAGTAATGTGGTAACACACTGAAGCAGTCAATTAAACCTGGTTTCGATCAATATTTTAGAGGATAACACCGGTTAGGTCTGGGTTAGGTCTGGGTTATGCCCGCATCTGGCTCATGATTTTGCCTTCTTCGCATACTTGTTGGCCAGATCCTGGGTATTTTCCGTGGTTTGAATCACGTAGTAATGTGGTGACACACTGAAGCAGTCAATTAAACCTGGTTTCGATCAATATTTCAGAGGATAACGCCGGTTAGGTCTGGGTTAGGTCTGGGAAATGAGCGCATCTGGCTCATGATTTTGCCTTCTTCGCATACTTGTTGGCCAGATCCTGGGTTTTTTTCGTGTTTGAATCACGTAATAATGTGGTAACACACTGAAGCTGTCAATTAAACCTGGTTTCGATCAATATTTTAGAGGATAACACCGGTTAGGTCTGGGTTAGGTCTGGGTTATGCCCGCATCTGGCTCATGATTTTGCCGTCTTCGCATACTTGTTGGCCAGATCCTGGGGTTTTTTCGTGTTTGAATCACGTAGTAATGTGGTAACACACTGAAGCAGTCAATTAAACCTGGTTTCGATCAATATTTCAGAGGATAACACCGGTTAGGTCTGGGTTATGCCCGCATCTGGCTCATGATTTTGCCGTCTTCGCATACTTGTTGGCCAGATCCTGGGGTTTTTTCGTGTTTGAATCACGTAGTAATGTGGTGACACACTGAAGCAGTCAATTAAACCTGGTTTCGATCAATATTTTAGAGGATAACACCGGTTAGGTCTGGGTTAGGTCTGGGTTATGCCCGCATCTGGCTCATGATTTTGCCTTCTTCGCATACTTGTTGGCCAGATCCTGGGTTTTTTTCATGTTTGAATCACGTAGTAATGTGGTAACACACTGAAGCAGTCAATTAAACCTGGTTTCGATCAATATTTTAGAGGATAACACCGGTTAGGTCTGGGTTAGGACTGGGTTATGCCCGCATCAGGCTCATGATTTTGCCGTCTTCGCATACTTGTTGGCCAGATCCTGGGGTTTTTTCGTGTTTGAATCACGTAGTAATGTGGTAACACACTGAAGCAGTCAATTAAACCTGGTTTCGATCAATATTTCAGAGGATAACACCGGTTAGGTCTGGGTTATGCCCGCATCTGGCTCATGATTTTGCCGTCTTCGCATACTTGTTGGCCAGATCCTGGGTATTTTCCGTGTTTGAATCACGTAGTAATGTGGTAACACACTGAAGCAGTCAATTAAACCTGGTTTCGATCAATATTTCAGAGGATAACACCGAATAGGTCTGGGTTAGGTCTGGGTCATGCCCAAATCTGGCTCATGATTTTGCCTTCTTCGCATACTTGTTGGCCAGATCCTGGGTTTTTTTCGTGTTTGAATCACGTAGTAATGTGGTAATACACTGAAGCATTCAATTAAACCTGGTTTCGATCAATATTTCAGAGGATAACACCGGTTAGAACTGGGTTTCGTCTGGGTTATGTCCGCACCTGGCTCATGATTTTGCCATCTTCGCATACTTGTTGGCCAGATCTTGGGTTTTTTTCGTGTTTGAATCATGTAGTAATGTGGTAACACACTGAAGCAGTCAATTAAACCTGGTTTCGATCAATATTTCAGAGGATAACACCGGTTAGGTCTGGGTTAGGTCTGGGTTATGCCCGCATCTGGCTCATGATTTTGCCTTCTTCGCATACTTGTTGGCCAGATCTTGGGTTTTTTTCGTGTTTGAATCACGTAGTAATGTGGTAACACACTGAAGCAGTCAATTAAACCTGGTTTCGATCAATATTTTAGAGGATAACACAGGTTAGGTCTGGGTTAGGTCTGGGTTATGCCCGCATCTGGCTCATGATTTTGCCTTCTTCGCATACTTGTTGGCCAGATCCTGGGTATTTTCCGTGTTTGAATCACGTAGTAATGTGGTGACACACTGAAGCAGTCAATTAAACCTGGTTTCGATCAATATTTTAGAGGATAACACCGGTTAGGTCTGGGTGAGGTCTGGGTTATGCCCGCATCTGGCTCATGATTTTGCCTTCTTCGCATACTTGTTGGCCAGATCCTGGGTATTTTGCGTGTTTGAATCACGTAGTAATGTGGTGACACACTGAAGCAGTCAATTAAACCTGGTTTCGATCAATATTTCAGAGGATAACGCCGGTTAGGTCTGGGTTAGGTCTGGGAAATGAGCGCATCTGGCTCATGATTTTGCCTTCTTCGCATACTTGTTGGCCAGATCCTGGGTTTTTTTCGTGTTTGAATCACGTAATAATGTGGTAACACACTGAAGCTGTCAATTAAACCTGGTTTCGATCAATATTTTAGAGGATAACACCGGTTAGGTCTGGGTTAGGTCTGGGTTATGCCCGCATCTGGCTCATGATTTTGCCGTCTTCGCATACTTGTTGGCCAGATCCTGGGGTTTTTTCGTGTTTGAATCACGTAGTAATGTGGTAACACACTGAAGCAGTCAATTAAACCTGGTTTCGATCAATATTTCAGAGGATAACACCGGTTAGGTCTGGGTTATGCCCGCATCTGGCTCATGATTTTGCCGTCTTCGCATACTTGTTGGCCAGATCCTGGGGTTTTTTCGTGTTTGAATCACGTAGTAATGTGGTGACACACTGAAGCAGTCAATTAAACCTGGTTTCGATCAATATTTTAGAGGATAACACCGGTTAGGTCTGGGTTAGGTCTGGGTTATGCCCGCATCTGGCTCATGATTTTGCCTTCTTCGCATACTTGTTGGCCAGATCCTGGGTTTTTTTCATGTTTGAATCACGTAGTAATGTGGTAACACACTGAAGCAGTCAATTAAACCTGGTTTCGATCAATATTTTAGAGGATAACACCGGTTAGGTCTGGGTTAGGACTGGGTTATGCCCGCATCTGGCTCATGATTTTGCCGTCTTCGCATACTTGTTGGCCAGATCCTGGGGTTTTTTCGTGTTTGAATCACGTAGTAATGTGGTAACACACTGAAGCAGTCAATTAAACCTGGTTTCGATCAATATTTCAGAGGATAACACCGGTTAGGTCTGGGTTATGCCCGCATCTGGCTCATGATTTTGCCGTCTTCGCATACTTGTTGGCCAGATCCTGGGTATTTTCCGTGTTTGAATCACGTAGTAATGTGGTAACACACTGAAGCAGTCAATTAAACCTGGTTTCGATCAATATTTCAGAGGATAACACCGGTTAGGTCTGGGTTAGGTCTGGGTTATGCCCGCATCTGGCTCATGATTTTGCCTTCTTCGCATACTTGTTGGCCAGATCCTGGGTATTTTCCGTGTTTGAATCACGTAGTAATGTGGTAACACACTGAAGCAGTCAATTAAACCTGGTTTCGATCAATATTTCAGAGGATAACACCGAATAGGTCTGGGTTAGGTCTGGGTCATGCCCAAATCTGGCTCATGATTTTGCCTTCTTCGCATACTTGTTGGCCAGATCCTGGGTTTTTTTCGTGTTTGAATCACGTAGTAATGTGGTAATACACTGAAGCATTCAATTAAACCTGGTTTCGATCAATATTTCAGAGGATAACACCGGTTAGAACTGGGTTTCGTCTGGGTTATGTCCGCACCTGGCTCATGATTTTGCCATCTTCGCATACTTGTTGGCCAGATCTTGGGTTTTTTTCGTGTTTGAATCATGTAGTAATGTGGTAACACACTGAAGCAGTCAATTAAACCTGGTTTCGATCAATATTTCAGAGGATAACACCGGTTAGGTCTGGGTTAGGTCTGGGTTATGCCCGCATCTGGCTCATGATTTTGCCTTCTTCGCATACTTGTTGGCCAGATCTTGGGTTTTTTTCGTGTTTGAATCACGTAGTAATGTGGTAACACACTGAAGCAGTCAATTAAACCTGGTTTCGATCAATATTTTAGAGGATAACACCGGTTAGGTCTGGGTTAGGTCTGGGTTATGCCCGCATCTGGCTCATGATTTTGGCTTCTTCGCATACTTGTTGGCCAGATCCTGGGTATTTTCCGTGTTTGAATCACGTAGTAATGTGGTGACACACTGAAGCAGTCAATTAAACCTGGTTTCGATCAATATTTTAGAGGATAACACCGGTTAGGTCTGGGTGAGGTCTGGGTTATGCCCGCATCTGGCTCATGATTTTGCCTTCTTCGCATACGTGTTGGCCAGATCCTGGGTTTTTTTCGTGTTTGAATCACGTACTAATGTGGTAACACACTGAAGCAGTCAATTAAACCTGGTTTCGATCAATATTTTAGAGGATAACACCGGTTAGGTCTTGGTTAGGTCTGGGTTATACCAGCATCTGGCTCATGATTTTGCCTTCTTCGCATACGTGTTGGCCACGTGTTGACGATAAAACTGTAAGATAAAGGATGAATTAAGTTCCAAGTCCCTAAAATTTTCCAAATCATAGATTTAAAAATGATTTAGATATTTACATGATTTTAGTGTGGGTATTTATACAAGTATGTAAATCTCTATTTATGCATAACATGTTACCCCTAAATGGGCTAGTTAATGAATTATATACATGTTAATTGTATAATAATAACCCTTTGTTCCTCATAAAAATTCACAACTGAATTGCTATCATTCTAAAAAAATCCATCCCAAAATATATTATCAAAACTAGTAATAAATTATTTGAACAAGGTGATAACAGATTTGAAATATTTAATAAAATTTAAATACCAGTAGTATTAATAAAAGATAATATTAATACTATTTTGACACTGTTATTTGATTTTAATATTAATTATAGATACTTTGATTATTGATTTATTAAAACATAAAGTTAATGAAGTCCCAGTAGATTATAAATATTTTAAAGAGCATGAATTAGCATAGAATTTCATAAAAAATTTGATGAGTGATAGAAGTAACTTGAATAATCTGAATTTTGTAGCTTTTACTATATCTTTGGATATGGAATCACAGATTCATTTTATTAATAAAAATAGAGATAGTACTGATGATTTACTCAGGCTCGTTAAAGTAAGTGGGCCAAGTGGGAAGAATATTAAGATAGATGGATAGATATTGGTAAAAGTATTCTTCTTGTCCTTATATAGGAAATCTTTAATATTACAAATAAACTCTTTCTGTAAAATCTTGAACTTATCATTATAATTTATAGAATTAAAGTCAACGCATCTAATAATGAAAGTGAACTGAAGTATTTTATAGACTTGTCAAGAACGTTTTTTGGTATATTCCTAGCAAACGACCCGTTCAACGATCGGGATGAGTTATACGTAATTCGATTCGTCTAATTCAGTATATTATTTCATTAGTATATGCATTTCATTATCTGCGGAAATTCGGTATTTTTACAAAGTAACTAAGTATTTTAAATATATTCTGATAGGTTCACAGGTGGAAACAAGTGACTGTCGTTACCTGTGTTCAAAATGCCAGCTAGTAAAATGCTAATTTGTTAACAATAACATTTGTTGAATGAAATTTCTGCTATTTCTGCAAATATCTCATTGAATAAATCACCATCTTTCTATTATATATACATTTACTAAATACATAATGGCTCAGGTATCCAATGAAGTTACTCTTATTGGAAATATAAAATATTGATAGTATTATATGTTAGAAAAAAGTGGTGTCTTCAATTTAATTCATGTAAGCATCAGTAATGAGATCTTGAAAATTGACGCTGTGATTAATTTTCAAATGGCCTCTGTGCCATTATTTCTACAACAAAATGTTGATTCATCAGTCTCTATCTACTCTACCCTTCCACAATTGCTGCGCAGTATTTTTATTTAATGTTAGTTATATAATATATCACGACATTGCTCATAATTATACGTTAGCATATATGGTAATTTTAAAACAATATCTGTAACTGAGTTTGTTTTTAGAAAACCACGTTCTTTGCTTTTCAAATATCTTTATATAATGCAATGGCTTTTAAAAACTAAGGGTATAAACATCTCACCGTAAACCGTAAATAGTTTACATTTTAAAGATCCAGAAACAGGCGCTCATACGAATAAAACAGAAACTACGTGGAAGCATAGTAAACACTTTTTGCCTGAATATTGTCGGTTAGTATTTGCAGTTCCACACGTTTTTTAATATGTTTTTCTAACATATAATACAAAATAATAAATATTATATTTTCTATTTTCAGCAAAAAAGATAATTTCATTGGGTACTTAAGCCATTACGTGTTTTATAAACCTTCCAAGCAAGGAAAGGATGATTTATTTAATCAGTTCTTAAAAGAAATTTCAGAAATTTCATTTGATGATGATTGATTCTGTAAAAAATCAAAATATACCAGACTTAGATGATAATGAAATTTAATA
This sequence comes from Colletes latitarsis, assembly GCF_051014445.1. NCBI lineage: Eukaryota > Metazoa > Arthropoda > Insecta > Hymenoptera > Colletidae > Colletes > Colletes latitarsis. Next base: position 10,146,952 of record NC_135142.1, read on the forward strand.
ATAAAAACAAGTTAAGCCAACGTACTGCGTGCAATAGTAATTTACTATATATTGTAAACACTGTCAGCGGCGGGGAGACATTTTTTACTGTTGCTGCATGTACTGTCTACATACCTGGTTTTAATACTGTCCACCTGACCGACTCGTGGAAGTTCTATGCCTAAAAAAATGATTTTTATGCATCATACAAATTCTTCTACAAATTCCCATTTGACAATGTAGAATAGATCCAATTAGATAAATTATTTATAATTTTTAAAATGAACATAGCAACGATTTAATGTTAATCATTACATTACCAATCTTTCCAGATATTAGTTTAAAACCATCACCAACTTTAATATCAACCGGGTTTTGTAGATTTTTGGATTCATAAAAGTACTCATCTGTGTTTATTATGTGATCTGAGCAACCACTATCTAGTAGCCATTTAATATTTCTACTTCTTCTATTTTGCTACTTTTCATTACTTCAACCTTGAATGAATTGTAATTTCTACTGTCATCTAGACTCGAATTTCCAGCCACTTTTCTATCGTGTCTATTTTGTATATGTTTGAAAAGGTTGCCTTTTGTAATAATTATTAAAGTTTTCTGGGCAGTAACGTTGGATGTGCCCTGACTTATTACACTGACTTAACATACCGCTTCAGTAGTCGTTGCACTGCTATGCTGATTATCCTTTGAATTGAGATACTTGTTCTGATTGCGTTGTACGTGTCGAAACCTATGACCTCTAGGATTTTTAGTTAAATTTGAACTAAACGTGCGAGTGTAATTTCTGCTGTACTCAAAGTAGTAACTTTTACCGTTTCTCTTTTGATACTCTAACAGTAATTTAGATTTTACATACTCAACTGTTTTCTCCTTCGTTGGCAGTGCATCAATAATATCAACAATACGTGAGAAGTTAACGTTAATAACAGATAATTCAATTTATCCTCTTCATTCACAGTCTCACCAGTATTTTTGAGCCTATTTATATGCGTTTCAAATTCGTTAAAGAAGTCACTTGGATTTTCACCTTCTTTCATTTTTAATTCTAACAATCTTCTTTTACACAATAGCTTTACTGCACTGTTTTTAACTAGATAAATTTCGTCAAGCTTTGCAATCATATTTTTCGCAGTCGTTTCTGATATTATTAATTCTAACTGAGTGTTTGAAATACTGTTTACGATGTAACTTTTTGCTTTAATTTCCTTTTTTATTCCAATCTTCGACTCTTATTTCAGCCGGTCTTTCATCATGTAGAATAACCTCGTTACAGTCTTTCATTTCTAAAAATAAATTTAGCCTGAATTTCCAGTTCCATAAAATATTTGTAACATGAAATCGTCCTTTTTTTCACTTGCCATGCTTCAAACTTAGGTTATCTTCCTTTCACAACTAAATTTCTTTTCTTTACTGTTAACGAACAAACCACGGACCTCTGCTACCATGTTAAAATACTGTTTATATTATTTATTATAATGAATCTTGTTACAAAACAAACACACTTATTTTCCATTGTGAAAAGAAAACTTAAAAACTAAAAGAACATTCCTCGACGTGTGCTTCTCTCACAAACACACACACACACTCCTAAACACTAAACAAACTAACGAATTTTAAGTCATATTTCTAACAATAACAGTAACAGTTTATAAAAAAATAACGAATTTCCACAGATGCATAGAAATGCATATCAATAATGTACTGAATTAGGCGAATCGAATAATGTATAACTCACCCCGATCCGTGAACGGGCCTAGCGTTTGCTAGGAATATAATGTTCCATAACTTTTCAACAAAGTCTAAAATTTTTCCCAAGGGTTTTTGAATACCTATACACTGTATAGATATCCTGTTTCCTTCAACCGAACGACATGTGTCCCTAAAAAATATATTTATAAAGTAAGTCGGTCAAGTAGGAAGAATATTCAGATATTTAAGAATATGAATATATTGGTAAAAATATCCATTCCTCTTACCTTTATGTCCTGTGTATTGGATAATATAGATTTACATACTTTTACCGCTGAATTCGAAATTCTGAACTAAACATAGGTACAGGACTCGTAAAAACCGTTTTTTATTCTTTTTATAGTTTTATCTGTTTTCCAAAAAACAACCAATTAAATTAAGTTGCAAGAATGCAAAAGCGATAAAACTTACAGAGGCTTTAATAGAAAATTATAAAACAAAATGTTTACTTAAGACTTTACCTTTTGTAAAAACCGGCGATATTGACTGTGTGTGTGTAAATCGTCGTACGTTCGTGCCCGGTGCAGTAAAACACGTGCATCGATCTAGGTTACGTACGTTCCTCACGTGCCACTTTCTCAATCTATACTTTTACATAAAAATTACTTAGAAAATCACTCCTACTCCTCATTTGGACAGAATTTTTACTTTCATGATTTTAGCGAAAAGTCGTTTTCCTGCTCGGGGAACACATATGTACAGGGTGTTCGGCCACCCCTGGGAAAAATTTTAATGGGGGATTCTAGATGCCAAAATACGAAAATACAGACGAAAATCAAGAATACCAATTTGTTGATAGAGGCTACGTTGAAAAGTTATTAACAATTAAACTCAAAAATTTCAAATCGTTCTGGAAAAATTGTTATCGGTTGCGGGGGTCAATTGCAATCATTTTTGGTGAATACACATACCTCCGAAATCTTACCCACTTTCGAGATAAAAATTCGAGAATGTGTGAAATTTTTTCGATGGAAAAGAAAAATTTCAAATCGTTTTGGAAAAATTGTTATCGGTTGCGGGGGTTACTTACAACCATTTTGGGTGAATCGTCATACCCCCCTAATCATGCGCATTTTCGAGAAAGAAATTCAGTACGGGCGGAACTTTAAACGTTAATAACTTTTTAATAAAGCCTCCATTAACAAATTGGTATTCTTGATTTTCGTCTTACTTTGGTCTCTAGAATCCCCTGGGAGAAATTGTAATGGGAGATTCTAGAGGTTAAAGTAGGATGAAAATCAAGAATACCAATTTGTTGATGGAGTAATACGATACTAAACAAGTTATTGACGTTTAAAGTTCCGCTCTTACTTTCGAATTTTTTTCTCGAAAATGCGCAGGATTTCGTATGTGGTATGTCTATTCACCGAAAATAATTGTAATTGACCCCCGAAACCGAAAGTAATTTTTTCAGAACGATTTGAAATTTTCTTTTTCTTTCGTCGAAAAATTTAGGCACTGTCTGTCGATTTTTCTTAAAAATTCCTTTCTGATTTTTATTCAGTTTGTAAAATAGTTGTTTAATAATACTCTTTGTGTAGGTACCCATGAGTTCTACTCGCGAAAAAAAACGTTTCATTGGAATATATTCACTATTCACTATATCAGTAGGAGTTGCGGGGGCTGTTTGAAAATTTGACCAGTTATATGGGATTTTTCTCACTTTACGGGGTCAAGGAACAACTTTTCCAACATCTCTACATATTCTCCATTAAAATATGCGTTGTGTTGCTGTTTGAAACATTAAAATCGTTCAATCCGGCTGTCGACCAAAAAAAAAAAATGCTTGTAACTGACCCCTGCAACGAAAACTAATTCTTCCAAGACGATTCGAAATTCTTTTTTACTTGAATTTTTTTTGTCGAAACTGAGTAGGATTTCGGGGGTACGATTCTAACTGACCTCCGCGACCAAAAATAATTTTTTCAGAACGATTTGAAATTTTTTTATTTAATGTTATTAATAACTACTTTTTAACGAAACCTCAGTCGAAAAATTGATATTCTTAATTTTCGTCTTATTTTGGCTTCTAGAATCTCCCATTAAAATTTTTCCCAGGGGTGGCCAAACACCCTGTATATATTAAATCAATATTAATGAAATTACACCTTGACCGAATTCATTTCAATCCCCCCACACTAATACATACATTGTGTGTAGCCCATAAATGGTTGAGAATGGAGTCACCTTTCCTATACTGGTATTATTAGATGGTCGCAGGTCCTGCATAAATTTCAATTTACATAATTCTTGTTTTGAGTAAACTCATTTTACTTTTTTGTATATTACCTAATGCAACTCATATTTTCCAGCCATGCGATGTAGGAATATTTAGACGATTAAAAGTTGCATGGCGAAAGGTAGTACAGGAACATAGACAAAGTACGTAGGTAGACTAAACCCATTACGAAGGTGAATTTCGCACCAATATATATATCATACCATATATAAATTCCATGAAGAAGGAAATGCTTTTAAAGCTTGTGGTGGCCTATGACCGTTTAACTCAAATACAATTTACTAGACAAAACGTATTTCAGAAAGAAGAAAATAAATTAGAATTCATGTCGCCAGATGAAACTGACATCAATGACAGCAATATAGGTAGTTTTACATAGCATTCAAGAGCATATTCCAGATGATCTGAGAGGGGAACAATTTTCTTTTCTATATAGAAAATATTAAAATACAATCGGGACACAACTAAGACACAACACAAGACACAACTCGCAGAGAGAAAGCACTGCTGATGTTCAACGCAGTGCAGTTCATAGTAACAGTAAAACCAATACCAGTGTAGAAGACTAATTTAACAACGTTTCGCTAGAAGAAACTAATATATGATATACTGATCATTAATTAATTTTAATATTTCATGACAATGATGCTTTTACTTTTTTCTAATGGGAATTGTTTTGTTTCCGATGGTACTGAAATCAAACTACATTAATTCTACAACGTTACTTTACTTATTTTCTCGTAAAGACAAAGATTCTTCAGAATCTATTCTGGATAAACATTATCAACATTATCAAAAAATTGAAAAAACAACAAAGAAAAGAAAAGAAAAGAAAAGAAATATAGAAAGGTGTGTGCAATCAAAGTTACATCAAAGACATGGAAATAGACTCAGCTTGAAAAAATAGAAGCAATTGATAACCAGGAAAAAGAAAAACAAAGAATGAAAGAAGAACGATTAGAAAAGAAAAAAACAAGCCGAGAAATTAAAAGAAGAAAAGCTATTGAAAAAAGAAAGAAAAACAGAAAAATGAAAAGGAAAAGGAGAAAGAAAAGCAAGACGAAGAGAAGGAGAAATGTAAAACTCAAACTAAAAATAAAAATAAAGTTAAGAACGTGAAAAGAAAATAATAAATAATATTATTGTGTTGTTTTTACAGGGTGAATGTAGTAACTGAACCAGGTGGTTATGACTATGCAACATTTTTATTAGCATCTTTTTCAAACTCCACTTGGAACAACACTGTACGTATGTATGTATGGGATTATCAGGAACCGTGTTTGTTCGTTAATCGGCACACTCGTATTTATTTCGTTAAACACAGTCACACCTACTACGTACTTTTCTTCAATCTTTCTCTCTTCCGTGCTGTCTTTTCTCGCTTTCTGGGTTATTCACCCATCAGCTGTTCGGCCGTACGCTCGCCGCGTGTTGACGGCTTTTTCGGCGGTAACCGTCTTCGCTCGTGCAAGCTCGTGGACAGCGAACGATTCGCTGTTCGGCCAAAAATTCGTGCGCGATTTAATAATTTTCAACTGCACGGTTCCCTACATACAGGGTGTTCGGCCATCCATGGGAAAAATTTTAATGGGGGATTCTAGAGGTCAAAATAAGACGAAAATCAAGAATACCAATTTGTTGATGGAGGCACTATTAAAAAGTTATTAATGTTTAAAGTTCCGCTCGTACTGAATTTTTTTCTCGAAAATGCGCAAGATTACGGGGGTATGTCTATACATAAAAAATGATTGTCACCGACCCTCGCAACTGAAAATAATTTTTCACAGAACGATTTGAAATCTTTCTTTTTCATCGAAAAATATAGGCACCCGATTAGATTTTCGGTAAGGAATTTTTTTCTCGAAAGTGCGTAGGATTTCGGGGGTATGTGTAATGACCAAAAATGATTGTAATTGACCCCTGTAACCGAAAATAATTTTTTTAGAACGATTTGAAAAATTTGTTTTTCGCCGAAAAATATCAACACATACTCGAATTTTTTTCTCGAAACTGAGTAGGATTTCGAATATATGTCTATTCACTAAAAATGCTTGTAATTGACCTCCGCAGCCGAAAATAATTTTCCTGGAACGATTTGAAATTTTTGAATCAAATTGTTAATAACTTTTTAACGAAGCCTCCATCAACAAATTGGTATTCTTGATTTTCGTCTTAGTTTGGCCTCTAGAATATCCTATTAAAATGTTTCTCAGGGCTGGCCGAACACCCTCTATACTACTATGTTTACTAGATCCTGGGTTTTTTTCGGGTTTGAATCACGTAGTAATGTGGTAACAAACTGAAGCAGTCAATTAAACCTGGTTTCGATCAATATTTTAGAGGAACACACCGGTTAGGTCTGGGATTTGCGCGCATATGGCTTATACTTTCGCCTTTTTCGCAAACTTGTTGGCCAGATCCTGGGTATTTTCCGTGTTTGAAACACGTAGTAATGTGGTGACACACTGAAGCAGTCAATTAAACCTGGTTTCGATCAATATTTCAGAGGATAACACCGGTTAGGTCTGGGTTAGGTCTGGGATATGCGCGCATCTGGCTTATACTTTCGCCTTTTTCGCAAACTTGTTGGCTAGATCCTGGGTTTTTTTCGGTTTTGAATACCGCAGTAATGAGGTACCACATTGAAGCAGTCAATTAAACCTGGTTTCGATCAATATTTTAGAGGATAACGCCGGTTAGGTCTGGGTTAGGTCTGGGTTATGCCCGCATCTGGCTCATGATTTTGCCGTCTTCGCATACTTGTTGGCCAGATCCTGGGGTTTTTTCGTGTTTGAATCACGTAGTAATGTGGTGACACACTGAAGCAGTCAATTAAACCTGGTTTCGATCAATATTTTAGAGGATAACACCGGTTAGGTCTGGGTTAGGTCTGGGTTATGCCCGCATCTGGCTCATGATTTTGCCGTCTTCGCATACTTGTTGGCCAGATCCTGGGGTTTTTTCGTGTTTGAATCACGTAGTAATGTGGTGACACACTGAAGCAGTCAATTAAACCTGGTTTCGATCAATATTTTAGAGGATAACACCGGTTAGGTCTGGGTTAGGTCTGGGTTATGCCCGCATCTGGCTCATGATTTTGCCTTCTTCGCATACTTGTTGGCCAGATCCTGGGTTTTTTTCATGTTTGAATCACGTAGTAATGTGGTAACACACTGAAGCAGTCAATTACACCTGGTTTCGATCAATATTTCAGAGGATAACACCGGTTAGGTCTGGGTTATGCCCGCATCTGGCTCATGATTTTGCCGTCTTCGCATACTTGTTGGCCAGATCCTGGGGTTTTTTCGTGTTTGAATCACGTAATAATGTGGTAACACACTGAAGCTGTCAATTAAACCTGGTTTCGATCAATATTTTAGAGGATAACACCGGTTAGGTCTGGGTTAGGTCTGGGTTATGCCCGCATCTGGCTCATGATTTTGCCTTCTTCGCATACTTGTTGGCCAGATCCTGGGTATTTTCCGTGTTTGAATCACGTAGTAATGTGGTGACACACTGAAGCAGTCAATTAAACCTGGTTTCGATCAATATTTTAGAGGATAACACCGGTTAGGTCTGGGTTAGGTCTGGGTTATGTCCGCACCTGGCTCATGATTTTGCCATCTTCGCATACTTGTTGGCCAGATCTTGGGTTTTTTTCGTGTTTGAATCATGTAGTAATGTGGTAACACACTGAAGCAGTCAATTAAACCTGGTTTCGATCAATATTTCAGAGGATAACACCGGTTAGGTCTGGGTTAGGTCTGGGTTATGCCCGCATCTGGCTCATGATTTTGCCTTCTTCGCATACTTGTTGGCCAGGTCTTGGGTTTTTTTCGTGTTTGAATCACGTAGTATTGTGGTAACACACTGAAGCAGTCAATTAAACCTGGTTTCGATCAATATTTTAGAGGATAACACCGGTTAGGTCTGGGTTAGGTCTGGGTTATGCCCGCATCTGGCTCATGATTTTGCCTTCTTCGCATACTTGTTGGCCAGATCCTGGGTATTTTCCGTGTTTGAATCACGTAGTAATGTGGTGACACACTGAAGCAGTCAATTAAACCTGGTTTCGATCAATATTTTAGAGGATAACACCGGTTAGGTCTGGGTGAGGTCTGGGTTATGCCCGCATCTGGCTCATGATTTTGCCGTCTTCGCATACTTGTTGGCCAGATCCTGGGGTTTTTCCGTGTTTGAATCGCGTAGTAATGTGGTGACACACTGAAGCAGTCAATTAAACCTGGTTTCGATCAATATTTTAGAGGATAACACCGGTTAGGTCTGGGTTAGGTCTGGGTTATGCCCGCATCTGGCTCATGATTTTGCCTTCTTCGCATACTTGTTGGCCAGATCTTGGGTTCTTTTCGTGTTTGAATCACGTAGTAATGTGGTGACACACTGAAGCAGTCAATTAAACCTGGTTTCGATCAATATTTTAGAGGATAACACCGGTTAGGTCTGGGTTAGGTCTGGGTTATGCCCGCATCTGGCTCATGATTTTGCCTTCTTCGCATACTTGTTGGCCAGATCCTGGGTATTTTCCGTGTTTGAATCACGTAGTAATGTGGTGACACACTGAAGCAGTCAATTAAACCTGGTTTCGATCAATATTTTAGAGGATAACACCGGTTAGGTCTGGGTGAGGTCTGGGTTATGCCCGCATCTGGCTCATGATTTTGCCGTCTTCGCATACTTGTTGGCCAGATCCTGGGGTTTTTCCGTGTTTGAATCACGTAGTAATGTGGTGACACACTGAAGCAGTCAATTAAACCTGGTTTCGATCAATATTTTAGAGGATAACACCGGTTAGGTCTGGGTTAGGTCTGGGTTATGCCCGCATCTGGCTCATGATTTTGCCTTCTTCGCATACTTGTTGGCCAGATCTTGGGTTTTTTTCGTGTTTGAATCACGTAGTAATGTGGTAACACACTGAAGCAGTCAATTAAACCTGGTTTCGATCAATATTTTAGAGGATAACACCGGTTAGGTCTGGGTTAGGTCTGGGTTATGCCCGCATCTGGCTCATGATTTTGCCGTCTTCGCATACTTGTTGGCCAGATCCTGGGGTTTTTTCGTGTTTGAATCACGTAATAATGTGGTAACACACTGAAGCTGTCAATTAAACCTGGTTTCGATCAATATTTTAGAGGATCACACCGGTTAGGTCTGGGTTAGGTCTGGGTTATGCCCGCATCTGGCTCATGATTTTGCCTTCTTCGCATACTTGTTGGCCAGATCCTGGGGTTTTTTCGTGTTTGAATCACGTAGTAATGTGGTGACACACTGAAGCAGTTAATTAAACCTGGTTTCGATCAATATTTTAGAGGATAACACCGGTTAGGTCTGGGTTAGGTCTGGGTTATGCCCGCATCTGGCTCATGATTTTGCCTTCTTCGCATACTTGTTGGCCAGATCCTGGGTATTTTCCGTGTTTGAATCACGTAGTAATGTGGTGACACACTGGAGCAGTCAATTAAACCTGGTTTCGATCAATATTTTAGAGGATAACACCGGTTAGGTCTGGGTTAGGTCTGGGTTATGCCCACATCTGGCTCATGATTTTGCCGTCTTCGCATACTTGTTGGCCAGATCCTGGGTATTTTCCGTGTTTGAATCACGTAGTAATGTGGTAACACACTGAAGCAGTCAATTAAACCTGGTTTCGATCAATATTTCAGAGGATAACACCGGTTAGGTCTGGGTTAGGTCTGGGTTATGCCCGCATCTGGCTCATGATTTTGCCTTCTTCGCATACTTGTTGGCCAGATCCTGGGGTTTTTTCGTGTTTCAATCACGTAGTAATGTGGTAACACACTGAAGCAGTCAATTAAACCTGGTTTCGATCAATATTTCAGAGGATAACACCGGTTAGGTCTGGGTTTCGTCTGGGTTATGTCCGCACCTGGCTCATGATTTTGCCATCTTCGCATACTTGTTGGCCAGATCTTGGTATTTTTTCGTGTTTGAATCATGTAGTAATGTGGTAACACACTGAAGCAGTCAATTAAACCTGGTTTCGATCAATATTTCAGAGGATAACACCGGTTAGGTCTGGGTTAGGTCTGGGTTATGCCCGCATCTGGCTCATGATTTTGCCGTCTTCGCATACTTGTTGGCCAGATCCTGGGTATTTTCCGTGTTTGAATCACGTAGTAATGTGGTAACACACTGAAGCAGTCAATTAAACCTGGTTTCGATCAATATTTTAGAGGATAACACCGGTTAGGTCTGGGTTAGGTCTGGGTTATGCCCGCATCTGGCTCATGATTTTGCCTTCTTCGCATACTTGTTGGCCAGATCCTGGGTATTTTCCGTGTTTGAATCACGTAGTAATGTGGTGACACACTGAAGCAGTCAATTAAACCTGGTTTCGATCAATATTTTAGAGGATAACACCGGTTAGGTCTGGGTGAGGTCTGGGTTATGCCCGCATCTGGCTCATGATTTTGCCGTCTTCGCATACTTGTTGGCCAGATCCTGGGGTTTTTCCGTGTTTGAATCACGTAGTAATGTGGTGACACACTGAAGCAGTCAATTAAACCTGGTTTCGATCAATATTTTAGAGGATAACACCGGTTAGGTCTGGGTGAGGTCTGGGATAAGCGCGCATCTGGCTCATGATTTTGCCGTCTTCGCATACTTGTTGGCCAGATCCTGGGGTTTTTCCGTGTTTGAATCACGTAGTAATGTGGTGACACACTGAAGCAGTCAATTAAACCTGGTTTCGATCAATATTTTAGAGGATAACACCGGTTAGGTCTGGGTTAGGTCTGGGTTATGCCCGCATCTGGCTCACGATTTTGCCTTCATCGCATACTTGTTGGCCAGATCCTGGGTTTTTTTCGTGTTTGAATCACGTACTAATGTGGTAACACACTGAAGCAGTCAATTAAACCTGGTTTCGATCAATATTTTAGAGGATAAAACCGGTTAGGTCTTGGTTAGGTCTGGGTTATGCCCGCATCTGGCTCACGATTTTGCCTTCATCGCATACTTGTTGGCCAGATCCTGGGTTTTTTTCGTGTTTGAATCACGTAGTAATGTGGTGACACACTGAAGCAGTCAATTAAACCTGGTTTCGATCAATATTTTAGAGGATAACGCCGGTTAGGTCTGGGTTAGGTCTGGGATATGCGCGCATCTGGCTTATGCTTTCGCCTTTTTCGCAAACTTGTTGGCCAGATCCTGGGTATTTTCCGTGTTTGAAACACGTAGTAATGTGGTAACACACTGAAGCAGTCAATTAAACCTGGTTTCGATCAATATTTTAGAGGATATCACCGGTTAGGTCTGGGTTAGGTCTCGGTTATGCCCGCATCTGGCTCATGATTTTGCCTTCTTCGCATACTTGTTGGCCAGATCCTGGGGTTTTTCCGTGTTTGAATCACGTAGTAATGTGGTAACACACTGAAGCAGTCAATTAAACCTGGTTTCGATCAATATTTCAGAGGATAACACCGGTTAGGTCTGGGTTAGGTCTGGGAAATGCGCGCATCTGGCTTATACTTTCGCCTTTTTCGCAAACTTGTTGGCCAGATCCTGGGTATTTTCCGTGTTTGAATCACGTAGCAATGTGGTAACACACTGAAGCAGTCAATTAAACCTGGTTTCGATCAATATTTCAGAGGATAACACCGGTTAGGTCTGGGTTAGGTCTGGGTTATGCCCGCATCTGGCTCATGATTTTGCCTTCTTCGCATACTTGTTGGCCAGATCCTGGGTTTTTTTCGTGTTTCAATCACGTAGTAATGTGGTAACACACTGAAGCAGTCAATTAAACCTGGTTTCGATCAATATTTCAGAGGATAACACCGGTTAGGTCTGGGTTTCTTCTGGGTTATGTCCGCACCTGGCTCATGATTTTGCCTTCTTCGCATACTTGTTGGCCAGATCTTGGGTTTTTTTCGTGTTTGAATCATGTAGTAATGTGGTGACACACTGAAGCAGTCAATTAAACCTGGTTTCGATCAATATTTCAGAGGATAACACCGGTTAGCTCTGGGTTAGGTCTGGGATATGCGCGCATCTGGCTTATACTTTCGCCTTTTTCGCAAACTTGTTGGCTAGATCCTGGGTTTTTTTCGGGTTTGAATACCGCAGTAATGTGGTACCACATTGAAGCAGTCAATTAAACCTGGTTTCGATCAATATTTTAGAGGATAACACCGGTTAGGTCTGGGTTAGGTCTGGGTTATGCCCGCATCTGGCTCATGATTATGCCTTCTTCGCATACTTGTTGGCCAGATCCTGGGTTTCTTCTGGTTTGAATCACGTAGTAATGTGGTACCACACAGTAACAGTCAATTAAACCTGGATTCGGCCAGTATTTTAGAGGATAACACCGGTTAGGTCTGGGTTAGGTCTGGGATATGCCCGCATCTGGCTCATGATTTTGCCTTCTTCGCATACTTGTTGGCCAGATCCTGGGTTTTTTTCGTGTTTGAATCACGTAGTAATGTGGTAACACACTGAAGCAGTCAATTAAACCTGGTTTCGATCAATATTTTAGAGGATAACACCGGTTAGGTCTGGGTTAGGTCTGGGTTATGCCCGCATCTGGCTCATGATTATGCCTTCTTCGCATACTTGTTGGCCAGATCCTGGGTTCCTTCTGGTTTGAATCACGTAGTAATGTGGTACCACACAGTAACAGTCAATTAAACCTGGATTCGGTCAGTATTTTAGAGGATAACACCGGTTAGGTCTGGGTTAGGTCTGGGATGTGCGCGCATCTGGCTTATACTTTCGCCTTTTTCGCATACTTGTTGGCCAGATCCTGGGTTTTTTTCGTGTTTGAATCACGTAGTAATGTGGTACCACACTGAAGCAGTCAATTAAACCTGGTTTCGATCAATATTTTAGAGGATAACACCGGTTAGGTCTGGGTTAGGTCTGGGTTATGCCCGCATCTGGCTCATGATTATGCCTTCTTCGCATACTTGTTGGCCAGATCCTGGATTTCTTCTGGTTTGAATCACGTAGTAATGTGGTAACACACTGAAGCAGTCAATCAAACCTGGTTTCGATCAATATTTTAGAGGATAACACCGGTTAGGTCTGGCTTAGGACTGGGTTATGCCCGCATCTGGCTCATGATTTTGCCTTTTTCGCAAACTTGTTGGCCAGATCTTGGGTTTTTTTCATGTTTGAATCACGTAGTAATGTGGTAACACACTGAAGCAGTCAATTAAACCTGGTTTCGATCAATATTTTAGAGGATAACACCGGTTAGGTCTTGGTTAGGTCTGGGTTATACCAGCATCTGGCTCATGATTTTGCCTTCTTCGCATACGTGTTGGCCACGTGTTGACGATAAAACTGTAAGATAAAGGATGAATTAAGTTCCAAGTCCCTAAAATTTTCCAAATCATAGATTTAAAAATGATTTAGATATTTACATGATTTTAGTGTGGGTATTTATACAAGTATGTAAATCTCTATTTATGCATAACATGTTACCCCTAAATGGGCAAGTTAATGAATTATATACATGTTAATTGTATAATAATAACCCTTTGTTCCTCATAAAAATTCACAACTGAATTGCTATCATTCTAAAAAAATCCATCCCAAAATATATTATCAAAACTAGTAATAAATTATTTGAACAAGGTGATAACAGATTTGAAATATTTAATAAAATTTAAATACCAGATATAGATAGTATTAATAAAATATAATATTAATACTATTTTGACACTGTTATTTGATTTTAATATTAATTATAGATACTTTGATTATTGATTTATTAAAACATAAAATTAATGAAGTCCCAGTAGATTATAAATATTTTAAAGAGCATGAATTAGCATAGAATTTCATAAAAAATTTGATGAGTGATAGAAGTAACTTGAATAATCTGAATTTTGTAGCTTTTACTATATCTTTGGATATGGAATCACAGATTCATTTTATTAATAAAAATAGAGATAGTACTGATGATTTACTCAGACTCGTTAAAGTAAGTGGGCCAAGTGGGAAGAATATTAAGATAGATGGATAGATATTGGTAAAAGTATACTTCTTGTCCTTATATAGGAAATCTTTAATATTACAAATAAACTCTTTCTGTAAAATCTTGAACTTATCATTATAATTTATAGAATTAAAGTCAACGCATCTAATAATGAAAGTGAACTGAAGTATTTTATAGACTTGTCAAGAACGTTTTTTGGTATATTCCTAGCAAACGACCCGTTCAACGATCGGGATGAGTTATACGTAATTCGATTCGTCTAATTCAGTATATTATTTCATTAGTATATGCATTTCATTATCTGCGGAAATTCGGTATTTTTACAAAGTAACTAAGTATTTTAAATATATTCTGATAGGTTCACAGGTGGAAACAAGTGACTGTCGTTACCTGTGTTCAAAATGCCAGCTAGTAAAATGCTAATTTGTTAACAATAACATTTGTTGAATGAAATTTCTGCTATTTCTGCAAATATCTCATTGAATAAATCACCATCTTTCTATTATATATACATTTACTAAATACATAATGGCTCAGGTATCCAATGAAGTTACTCTTATTGGAAATATAAAATATTGATAGTATTATATGTTAGAAAAAAGTGGTGTCTTCAATTTAATTCATGTAAGCATCAGTAATGAGATCTTGAAAATTGACGCTGTGATTAATTTTCAAATGGCCTCTGTGCCATTATTTCTACAACAAAATGTTGATTCATCAGTCTCTATCTACTCTACCCTTCCACAATTGCTGCGCAGTATTTTTATTTAATGTTAGTTATATAATATATCACGACATTGCTCATAATTATACGTTAGCATATATGGTAATTTTAAAACAATATCTGTAACTGAGTTTGTTTTTAGAAAACCACGTTCTTTGCTTTTCAAATATCTTTATATAATGCAATGGCTTTTAAAAACTAAGGGTATAAACATCTCACCGTAAACCGTAAATAGTTTACATTTTAAAGATCCAGAAACAGGCGCTCATACGAATAAAACAGAAACTACGTGGAAGCATAGTAAACACTTTTTGCCTGAATATTGTCGGTTAGTATTTGCAGTTCCACACGTTTTTTAATATGTTTTTCTAACATATAATACAAAATAATAAATATTATATTTTCTATTTTCAGCAAAAAAGATAATTTCATTGGGTACTTAAGCCATTACGTGTTTTATAAACCTTCCAAGCAAGGAAAGGATGATTTATTTAATCAGTTCTTAAAAGAAATTTCAGAAATTTCATTTGATGATGATTGATTCTGTAAAAAATCAAAATATACCAGACTTAGATGATAATGAAATTTAATAATAAAAACAAGTTAAGCCAACGTACTGCGTGCAATAGTAATTTACTATATATTGTAAACACTGTCAGCGGCGGGGAGACATTTTTTACTGTTGCTGCATGTACTGTCTACATACCTGGTTTTAATACTGTCCACCTGACCGACTCGTGGAAGTTCTATGCCTAAAAAAATGATTTTTATGCATCATACAAATTCTTCTACAAATTCCCATTTGACAATGTAGAATAGATCCAATTAGATAAATTATTTATAATTTTTAAAATGAACATAGCAACGATTTAATGTTAATCATTACATTACCAATCTTTCCAGATATTAGTTTAAAACCATCACCAACTTTAATATCAACCGGGTTTTGTAGATTTTTGGATTCATAAAAGTACTCATCTGTGTTTATTATGTGATCTGAGCAACCACTATCTAGTAGCCATTTAATATTTCTACTTCTTCTATTTTGCTACTTTTCATTACTTCAACCTTGAATGAATTGTAATTTCTACTGTCATCTAGACTCGAATTTCCAGCCACTTTTCTATCGTGTCTATTTTGTATATGTTTGAAAAGGTTGCCTTTTGTAATAATTATTAAAGTTTTCTGGGCAGTAACGTTGGATGTGCCCTGACTTATTACACTGACTTAACATACCGCTTCAGTAGTCGTTGCACTGCTATGCTGATTATCCTTTGAATTGAGATACTTGTTCTGATTGCGTTGTACGTGTCGAAACCTATGACCTCTAGGATTTTTAGTTAAATTTGAACTAAACGTGCGAGTGTAATTTCTGCTGTACTCAAAGTAGTAACTTTTACCGTTTCTCTTTTGATACTCTAACAGTAATTTAGATTTTACATACTCAACTGTTTTCTCCTTCGTTGGCAGTGCATCAATAATATCAACAATACGTGAGAAGTTAACGTTAATAACAGATAATTCAATTTATCCTCTTCATTCACAGTCTCACCAGTATTTTTGAGCCTATTTATATGCGTTTCAAATTCGTTAAAGAAGTCACTTGGATTTTCACCTTCTTTCATTTTTAATTCTAACAATCTTCTTTTACACAATAGCTTTACTGCACTGTTTTTAACTAGATAAATTTCGTCAAGCTTTGCAATCATATTTTTCGCAGTCGTTTCTGATATTATTAATTCTAACTGAGTGTTTGAAATACTGTTTACGATGTAACTTTTTGCTTTAATTTCCTTTTTTATTCCAATCTTCGACTCTTATTTCAGCCGGTCTTTCATCATGTAGAATAACCTCGTTACAGTCTTTCATTTCTAAAAATAAATTTAGCCTGAATTTCCAGTTCCATAAAATATTTGTAACATGAAATCGTCCTTTTTTTCACTTGCCATGCTTCAAACTTAGGTTATCTTCCTTTCACAACTAAATTTCTTTTCTTTACTGTTAACGAACAAACCACGGACCTCTGCTACCATGTTAAAATACTGTTTATATTATTTATTATAATGAATCTTGTTACAAAACAAACACACTTATTTTCCATTGTGAAAAGAAAACTTAAAAACTAAAAGAACATTCCTCGACGTGTGCTTCTCTCACAAACACACACACACACTCCTAAACACTAAACAAACTAACGAATTTTAAGTCATATTTCTAACAATAACAGTAACAGTTTATAAAAAAATAACGAATTTCCACAGATGCATAGAAATGCATATCAATAATGTACTGAATTAGGCGAATCGAATAATGTATAACTCACCCCGATCCGTGAACGGGCCTAGCGTTTGCTAGGAATATAATGTTCCATAACTTTTCAACAAAGTCTAAAATTTTTCCCAAGGGTTTTTGAATACCTATACACTGTATAGATATCCTGTTTCCTTCAACCGAACGACATGTGTCCCTAAAAAATATATTTATAAAGTAAGTCGGTCAAGTAGGAAGAATATTCAGATATTTAAGAATATGAATATATTGGTAAAAATATCCATTCCTCTTACCTTTATGTCCTGTGTATTGGATAATATAGATTTACATACTTTTACCGCTGAATTCGAAATTCTGAACTAAACATAGGTACAGGACTCGTAAAAACCGTTTTTTATTCTTTTTATAGTTTTATCTGTTTTCCAAAAAACAACCAATTAAATTAAGTTGCAAGAATGCAAAAGCGATAAAACTTACAGAGGCTTTAATAGAAAATTATAAAACAAAATGTTTACTTAAGACTTTACCTTTTGTAAAAACCGGCGATATTGACTGTGTGTGTGTAAATCGTCGTACGTTCGTGCCCGGTGCAGTAAAACACGTGCATCGATCTAGGTTACGTACGTTCCTCACGTGCCACTTTCTCAATCTATACTTTTACATAAAAATTACTTAGAAAATCACTCCTACTCCTCATTTGGACAGAATTTTTACTTTCATGATTTTAGCGAAAAGTCGTTTTCCTGCTCGGGGAACACATATGTACAGGGTGTTCGGCCACCCCTGGGAAAAATTTTAATGGGGGATTCTAGATGCCAAAATACGAAAATACAGACGAAAATCAAGAATACCAATTTGTTGATAGAGGCTACGTTGAAAAGTTATTAACAATTAAACTCAAAAATTTCAAATCGTTCTGGAAAAATTGTTATCGGTTGCGGGGGTCAATTGCAATCATTTTTGGTGAATACACATACCTCCGAAATCTTACCCACTTTCGAGATAAAAATTCGAGAATGTGTGAAATTTTTTCGATGGAAAAGAAAAATTTCAAATCGTTTTGGAAAAATTGTTATCGGTTGCGGGGGTTACTTACAACCATTTTGGGTGAATCGTCATACCCCCCTAATCATGCGCATTTTCGAGAAAGAAATTCAGTACGGGCGGAACTTTAAACGTTAATAACTTTTTAATAAAGCCTCCATTAACAAATTGGTATTCTTGATTTTCGTCTTACTTTGGTCTCTAGAATCCCCTGGGAGAAATTGTAATGGGAGATTCTAGAGGTTAAAGTAGGATGAAAATCAAGAATACCAATTTGTTGATGGAGTAATACGATACTAAACAAGTTATTGACGTTTAAAGTTCCGCTCTTACTTTCGAATTTTTTTCTCGAAAATGCGCAGGATTTCGTATGTGGTATGTCTATTCACCGAAAATAATTGTAATTGACCCCCGAAACCGAAAGTAATTTTTTCAGAACGATTTGAAATTTTCTTTTTCTTTCGTCGAAAAATTTAGGCACTGTCTGTCGATTTTTCTTAAAAATTCCTTTCTGATTTTTATTCAGTTTGTAAAATAGTTGTTTAATAATACTCTTTGTGTAGGTACCCATGAGCTCTACTCGCGAAAAAAAACGTTTCATTGGAATATATTCACTATTCACTATATCAGTAGGAGTTGCGGGGGCTGTTTGAAAATTTGACCAGTTATATGGGATTTTTCTCACTTTACGGGGTCAAGGAACAACTTTTCCAACATCTCTACATATTCTCCATTAAAATATGCGTTGTGTTGCTGTTTGAAACATTAAAATCGTTCAATCCGGCTGTCGACCAAAAAAAAAAAATGCTTGTAACTGACCCCTGCAACGAAAACTAATTCTTCCAAGACGATTCGAAATTCTTTTTTACTTGAATTTTTTTTGTCGAAACTGAGTAGGATTTCGGGGGTACGATTCTAACTGACCTCCGCGACCAAAAATAATTTTTTCAGAACGATTTGAAATTTTTTTATTTAATGTTATTAATAACTACTTTTTAACGAAACCTCAGTCGAAAAATTGATATTCTTAATTTTCGTCTTATTTTGGCTTCTAGAATCTCCCATTAAAATTTTTCCCAGGGGTGGCCAAACACCCTGTATATATTAAATCAATATTAATGAAATTACACCTTGACCGAATTCATTTCAATCCCCACACTAATACATATATTGTGTGTATGTACCATAAATGGTCGAGAATGGAGTCACCTTTCCTATACTGGTATTATTAGATGGTCGCAGGTCCTGCATAAATTTCAATTTACATAATTTTTGTTTTGAGTAAACTCATTTTACTTTTTTGTATATTATTACCTAATGCAACTCATATTTTCCAGCCATGCGATGTAGGAATATTTAGAAGATTAAAAGTTGCATGGCGAAAGGTAGTACAGGAACATAGACAAAGTACGTAGGTAGACTAAACCCATTACGAAGGTGAATTTCGCACCAATATATATATCATACCATATATAAATTCCATGAAGAAGGAAATGCTTTTAAAGCTTGTGGTGGCCTATGACCGTTTAACTCAAATACAATTTACTAGACAAAACGTATTTCAGAAAGAAGAAAATAAATTAGAATTCATGTCGCCAGATGAAACTGACATCAATGACAGCAATATAGGTAGTTTTACATAGCATTCAAGAGCATATTCCAGATGATCTGAGAGGGGAACAATTTTCTTTTCTATATAGAAAATATTAAAATACAATCGGGACACAACTAAGACACAACACAAGACACAACTCGCAGAGAGAAAGCACTGCTGATGTTCAACGCAGTGCAGTTCATAGTAACAGTAAAACCAATACCAGTGTAGAAGACTAATTTAACAACGTTTCGCTAGAAGAAACTAATATATGATATACTGATCATTAATTAACTTTAATATTTCATGACAATGATGCTTTTACTTTTTTCTAATGGGAATTGTTTTGTTTCCGATGGTACTGAAATCAAACTACATTAATTCTACAACGTTACTTTACTTATTTTCTCGTAAAGACAAAGATTCTTCAGAATCTATTCTGGATAAACATTATCAACATTATCAAAAAATTGAAAAAACAACAAAGAAAAGAAAAGAAAAGAAAAGAAATATAGAAAGGTGTGTGCAATCAAAGTTACATCAAAGACATGGAAATAGACTCAGCTTGAAAAAATAGAAGCAATTGATAACCAGGAAAAAGAAAAACAAAGAATGAAAGAAGAACGATTAGAAAAGAAAAAAACAAGCCGAGAAATTAAAAGAAGAAAAGCTATTGAAAAAAGAAAGAAAAACAGAAAAATGAAAAGGAAAAGGAGAAAGAAAAGCAAGACGAAGAGAAGGAGAAATGTAAAACTCAAACTAAAAATAAAAATAAAGTTAAGAACGTGAAAAGAAAATAATAAATAATATTATTGTGTTGTTTTTACAGGGTGAATGTAGTAACTGAACCAGGTGGTTATGACTATGCAACATTTTTATTAGCATCTTTTTCAAACTCCACTTGGAACAACACTGTACGTATGTATGTATGGGATTATCAGGAACCGTGTTTGTTCGTTAATCGGCACACTCGTATTTATTTCGTTAAACACAGTCACACCTACTACGTACTTTTCTTCAATCTTTCTCTCTTCCGTGCTGTCTTTTCTCGCTTTCTGGGTTATTCACCCATCAGCTGTTCGGCCGTACGCTCGCCGCGTGTTGACGGCTTTTTCGGCGGTAACCGTCTTCGCTCGTGCAAGCTCGTGGACAGCGAACGATTCGCTGTTCGGCCAAAAATTCGTGCGCGATTTAATAATTTTCAACTGCACGGTTCCCTACATACAGGGTGTTCGGCCATCCATGGGAAAAATTTTAATGGGGGATTCTAGAGGTCAAAATAAGACGAAAATCAAGAATACCAATTTGTTGATGGAGGCACTATTAAAAAGTTATTAATGTTTAAAGTTCCGCTCGTACTGAATTTTTTTCTCGAAAATGCGCAAGATTACGGGGGTATGTCTATACATAAAAAATGATTGTCACCGACCCTCGCAACTGAAAATAATTTTTCACAGAACGATTTGAAATCTTTCTTTTTCATCGAAAAATATAGGCACCCGATTAGATTTTCGGTAAGGAATTTTTTTCTCGAAAGTGCGTAGGATTTCGGGGGTATGTGTAATGACCAAAAATGATTGTAATTGACCCCTGTAACCGAAAATAATTTTTTTAGAACGATTTGAAAAATTTGTTTTTCGCCGAAAAATATCAACACATACTCGAATTTTTTTCTCGAAACTGAGTAGGATTTCGAATATATGTCTATTCACTAAAAATGCTTGTAATTGATCTCCGCAGCCGAAAATAATTTTCCTGGAACGATTTGAAATTTTTGAATCAAATTGTTAATAACTTTTTAACGAAGCCTCCATCAACAAATTGGTATTCTTGATTTTCGTCTTAGTTTGGCCTCTAGAATATCCTATTAAAATGTTTCTCAGGGCTGGCCGAACACCCTCTATACTACTATGTTTACTAGATCCTGGGTTTTTTTCGGGTTTGAATCACGTAGTAATGTGGTAACAAACTGAAGCAGTCAATTAAACCTGGTTTCGATCAATATTTTAGAGGAACACACCGGTTAGGTCTGGGATTTGCGCGCATATGGCTTATACTTTCGCCTTTTTCGCAAACTTGTTGGCCAGATCCTGGGTATTTTCCGTGTTTGAAACACGTAGTAATGTGGTAACACACTGAAGCAGTCAATTAAACCTGGTTTCGATCAATATTTCAGAGGATAACACCGGTTAGGTCTGGGTTAGGTCTGGGATATGCGCGCATCTGGCTTATACTTTCGCCTTTTTCGCAAACTTGTTGGCTAGATCCTGGGTTTTTTTCGGTTTTGAATACCGCAGTAATGAGGTACCACATTGAAGCAGTCAATTAAACCTGGTTTCGATCAATATTTCAGAGGATAACACCGGTTAGGTCTGGGTTAGGTCTGGGATATGCGCGCATCTGGCTTATACTTTCGCCTTTTTCGCAAACTTGTTGGCTAGATACTGGGTTTTTTTCGGTTTTGAATACCGCAGTAATGAGGTACCACATTGAAGCAGTCAATTAAACCTGGTTTCGATCAATATTTTAGAGGATAACGCCGGTTAGGTCTGGGTTAGGTCTGGGAAATGAGCGCATCTGGCTCATGATTTTGCCTTCTTCGCATACTTGTTGGCCAGATCCTGGGTTTTTTTCGTGTTTGAATCACGTAATAATGTGGTAACACACTGAAGCTGTCAATTAAACCTGGTTTCGATCAATATTTTAGAGGATAACACCGGTTAGGTCTGGGTTAGGTCTGGGTTATGCCCGCATCTGGCTCATGATTTTGCCTTCTTCGCATACTTGTTGGCCAGATCCTGGGTATTTTCCGTGTTTGAATCACGTAGTAATGTGGTGACACACTGAAGCAGTCAATTAAACCTGGTTTCGATCAATATTTTAGAGGATAACACCGGTTAGGTCTGGGTTAGGTCTGGGTTATGCCCGCATCTGGCTCATGATTTTGCCGTCTTCGCATACTTGTTGGCCAGATCCTGGGGTTTTTTCGTGTTTGAATCACGTAGTAATGTGGTGACACACTGAAGCAGTCAATTAAACCTGGTTTCGATCAATATTTTAGAGGATAACACCGGTTATGTCTGGGTTAGGTCTGGGTTATGCCCGCATCTGGCTCATGATTTTGCCGTCTTCGCATACTTGTTGGCCAGATCCTGGGGTTTTTTCGTGTTTGAATCACGTAGTAATGTGGTGACACACTGAAGCAGTCAATTAAACCTGGTTTCGATCAATATTTTAGAGGATAACACCGGTTAGGTCTGGGTTAGGTCTGGGTTATGCCCGCATCTGGCTCATGATTTTGCCTTCTTCGCATACTTGTTGGCCAGATCCTGGGTTTTTTTCATGTTTGAATCACGTAGTAATGTGGTAACACACTGAAGCAGTCAATTAAACCTGGTTTCGATCAATATTTTAGAGGATAACACCGGTTAGGTCTGGGTTAGGACTGGGTTATGCCCGCATCTGGCTCATGATTTTGCCGTCTTCGCATACTTGTTGGCCAGATCCTGGGGTTTTTTCGTGTTTGAATCACGTAGTAATGTGGTAACACACTGAAGCAGTCAATTAAACCTGGTTTCGATCAATATTTCAGAGGATAACACCGGTTAGGTCTGGGTTATGCCCGCATCTGGCTCATGATTTTGCCGTCTTCGCATACTTGTTGGCCAGATCCTGGGGTTTTTTCGTGTTTGAATCACGTAGTAATGTGGTGACACACTGAAGCAGTCAATTAAACCTGGTTTCGATCAATATTTTAGAGGATAACACCGGTTAGGTCTGGGTTAGGTCTGGGTTATGCCCGCATCTGGCTCATGATTTTGCCTTCTTCGCATACTTGTTGGCCAGATCCTGGGTTTTTTTCATGTTTGAATCACGTAGTAATGTGGTAACACACTGAAGCAGTCAATTAAACCTGGTTTCGATCAATATTTTAGAGGATAACACCGGTTAGGTCTGGGTTAGGACTGGGTTATGCCCGCATCTGGCTCATGATTTTGCCGTCTTCGCATACTTGTTGGCCAGATCCTGGGGTTTTTTCGTGTTTGAATCACGTAGTAATGTGGTAACACACTGAAGCAGTCAATTAAACCTGGTTTCGATCAATATTTCAGAGGATAACACCGGTTAGGTCTGGGTTATGCCCGCATCTGGCTCATGATTTTGCCGTCTTCGCATACTTGTTGGCCAGATCCTGGGGTTTTTTCGGGTTTGAATCACGTAGTAATGTGGTGACACACTGAAGCAGTCAATTAAACCTGGTTTCGATCAATATTTTAGAGGATAACGCCGGTTAGGTCTGGGTTAGGTCTGGGTTATGCCCGCATCTGGCTCATGATTTTGCCGTCTTCGCATACTTGTTGGCCAGATCCTGGGGTTTTTTCGTGTTTGAATCACGTAATAATGTGGTAACACACTGAAGCTGTCAATTAAACCTGGTTTCGATCAATATTTTAGAGGATAACACCGGTTAGGTCTGGGTTAGGTCTGGGTTATGCCCGCATCTGGCTCATGATTTTGCCTTCTTCGCATACTTGTTGGCCAGATCCTGGGTATTTTCCGTGTTTGAATCACGTAGTAATGTGGTGACACACTGAAGCAGTCAATTAAACCTGGTTTCGATCAATATTTTAGAGGATAACGCCGGTTAGGTCTGGGTTAGGTCTGGGTTATGCCCGCATCTGGCTCATGATTTTGCCGTCTTCGCATACTTGTTGGCCAGATCCTGGGGTTTTTTCGTGTTTGAATCACGTAATAATGTGGTAACACACTGAAGCTGTCAATTAAACCTGGTTTCGATCAATATTTTAGAGGATAACACCGGTTAGGTCTGGGTTAGGTCTGGGTTATGCCCGCATCTGGCTCATGATTTTGCCTTCTTCGCATACTTGTTGGCCAGATCCTGGGTATTTTCCGTGTTTGAATCACGTAGTAATGTGGTGACACACTGAAGCAGTCAATTAAACCTGGTTTCGATCAATATTTTAGAGGATAACACCGGTTAGGTCTGGGTTAGGTCTGGGTTATGCCCGCATCTGGCTCTTGATTTTGCCGTCTTCGCATACTTGTTGGCCAGATCCTGGGTATTTTCCGTGTTTGAATCACGTAGTAATGTGGTAACACACTGAAGCAGTCAATTAAACCTGGTTTCGATCAATATTTCAGAGGATAACACCGGTTAGGTCTGGGTTAGGTCTGGGTTATGCCCGCATCTGGCTCATGATTTTGCCTTCTTCGCATACTTGTTGGCCAGATCCTGGGTTTTTTTCGTGTTTGAATCACGTAGTAATGTGGTAATACACTGAAGCAGTCAATTAAACCTGGTTTCGATCAATATTTCAGAGGATAACACCGGTTAGAACTGGGTTTCGTCTGGGTTATGTCCGCACCTGGCTCATGATTTTGCCATCTTCGCATACTTGTTGGCCAGATCTTGGGTTTTTTTCGTGTTTGAATCATGTAGTAATGTGGTAACACACTGAAGCAGTCAATTAAACCTGGTTTCGATCAATATTTCAGAGGATAACACCGGTTAGGTCTGGGTTAGGTCTGGGTTATGCCCGCATCTGGCTCATGATTTTGCCTTCTTCGCATACTTGTTGGCCAGATCTTGGGTTTTTTTCGTGTTTGAATCACGTAGTAATGTGGTAACACACTGAAGCAGTCAATTAAACCTGGTTTCGATCAATATTTTAGAGGATAACACCGGTTAGGTCTGGGTTAGGTCTGGGTTATGCCCGCATCTGGCTCATGATTTTGCCTTCTTCGCATACTTGTTGGCCAGATCCTGGGTATTTTCCGTGTTTGAATCACGTAGTAATGTGGTGACACACTGAAGCAGTCAATTAAACCTGGTTTCGATCAATATTTTAGAGGATAACACCGGTTAGGTCTGGGTGAGGTCTGGGTTATGCCCGCATCTGGCTCATGATTTTGCCGTCTTCGCATACTTGTTGGCCAGATCCTGGGGTTTTTCCGTGTTTGAATCACGTAGTAATGTGGTGACACACTGAAGCAGTCAATTAAACCTGGTTTCGATCAATATTTTAGAGGATAACACCGGTTAGGTCTGGGTTAGGTCTGGGTTATGCCCGCATCTGGCTCATGATTTTGCCTTCTTCGCATACTTGTTGGCCAGATCTTGGGATTTTTTCGTGTTTGAATCACGTAGTAATGTGGTGACACACTGACGCAGTCAATTAAACCTGGTTTCGATCAATATTTTAGAGGATAACACCGGTTAGGTCTGGGTTAGGTCTGGGTTATGCCCGCATCTGGCTCATGATTTTGCCTTCTTCGCATACTTGTTGGCCAGATCCTGGGTATTTTCCGTGTTTGAATCACGTAGTAATGTGGTGACACACTGAAGCAGTCAATTAAACCTGGTTTCGATCAATATTTTAGAGGATAACACCGGTTAGGTCTGGGTGAGGTCTGGGTTATGCCCGCATCTGGCTCATGATTTTGCCGTCTTCGCATACTTGTTGGCCAGATCCTGGGGTTTTTCCGTGTTTGAATCACGTAGTAATGTGGTGACACACTGAAGCAGTCAATTAAACCTGGTTTCGATCAATATTTTAGAGGATAACACCGGTTAGGTCTGGGTTAGGTCTGGGTTATGCCCCCCTCAGGGGCTGTGTCCGGCCAGGTGTCCGGCGCAGTACGGGGCGTAGCGACCCCGAGGTACCTGATGCTAATCACACCGTAAGCCTCCTGTTGGTCGTCGCAACGACCCATTCACAATTCCAATTTTGGTTTTGTGAATGGTACGTGACGGCAGGAGGACCGGGGGCCTTGGCTTAACCGCCTGGGCTGCGAGGATGGTAACTCTATAAATTACCCTCTAATCCTAAGTTATGGTGCGCGGCGATGGGATGCATGGTTGGGAGAGAAGGCCCAATCCCTAGCGACCACCTCCGGGGGCACCTGCCGAACCCCCGGAGTATTAGGCTTCCCCAGGCAAGGCGGCTCTGCCTGGGGTGACATCCATTCCGACCACACTCGTGGGAACAGACATGGATCTCAATCATTCACAAATAAACAACCGGACGGGAAATTTGGATAACGGAACGGCACGTAATATGGCAGACGAAAATGGATTCTTAAACAATGAAATGGATGGAACATCTCCTGGTGGAGTAAATCCCACGGTCAGGAGTGTGGAGGTGGTTAATCCCCTGCTGGGGATCCACCTTGGGGGTGAAATTAACTTCCGTAAGGCCAGTCCCGTCCCTGTGGTGACTCTGGAACGACTAAATGCCTCCGAGTGGCGGAAGGGTGGCAGAGAGTCACCTCCCCATAAGAGGCATGATGCCGAAGGCGTCGTGGCCCAGGGTGGAGAAGAGGCGACGTCGTGCGGTGGGGAGCCCATTGCCCTGCTGACTGACGATTCCCAGGATGGCGACGAGTGGGCATCCAACGCTTGCACCGCCGACGAAGCGGAGAGTGCCGACTCCAGTGTGGATGAGTATGGCCCCGGGAAGAGAAAGAGGAAGGGCCCCGGGGCGAGAAGACCCAGGGGTATCTTTGCGGACCCAAAAAAGTTGGGTCCAGGAATGAAGGCCCTGCCGAAGCAGGAAGACCTCCGCAATATAGCGGAGGTCATGAAGTTGGACGAACTTCTGGGCCGGCTCAAGGAGCAGCTCGAGTCCGTCGTCAGGGTGGCAGACACCGCAAGCCACCTTAAGACGACGGACATCCGTGGGCTCCGCTTGGCGGCGCGGGTGGCTATGGTCAGCGCCGAAGAACTTCACGGCAGAGCTGACCGTGCCGAAAACCCCACCAGGTCGGCCCGGGAGGTAGTCATTCGCCAGGGCGAGTGGGAGAGGAGGGCCAAGGTCCTCGAGAAGAGGCTGGAGGTGGCGGGCAAAACCGCCACCACCCTGTCCGAGACCGTGAGGGTTAAGGACAGGGAGCTGGAGCACCTCAGGCGGGAAGTGGGCCGCCTGAGGTACAAGCAGGAACAGCGAAAGCTGCTGCGAGAGGGGGAGGACGTGGTCGGCGAGACACCGCCGGATCACGAATTACCCTGTGTCCCACGACCCCGGCGGAAGGATCTGCTTCCGTCAACATTCGCCGGGGGGGACACTGCTATGGATGTCGAAACGGCGGTCTCTGGACCGTCGTCTTCAGCTCTGGCCGCCCTGCGTGAGGAGGAGTGCCCCACATCCGGAAGCCCTTTGATGGTCATGATGACCGAAGTCGTCAAAAGGGTTTCCGAGATGGCGGGGCATATATCGGCTGTCGAAAGCCGATTCGACGCCCGTTTTGAGGCGGTCTGGCGGGCAGTGTCCCGTCCGCCATTGGGGAAACCCCCGGTGCCACTGCCTCCATCTGCGAGGACGGCCACGTCACCACCAAGCTCCTCAAAAGGCTCTAAGCCTGCGGTGGCGGCCACATATAAGGGGAAAGGGAAAGGGGCCGCGGTGGCGAAGCCTGGAGGCACGGCTGATCCCGTAAAAGCGCCAGCGGTATCCCCGAAGACATCATCGGGGAAGAAAGGAGTTGACATGGCCCAAGGTGGCAGGCCAACGGCTGGAGGGGCGAAAGCTGCGCCACTCCCCGCACCGCCACCACCCAAGGCGGGTAGCGGCAGGTCCGCTCCGCCAGCCCACAGTAACAGGGCGAAGGCCGTCTCTGCCCCAGCCAGCGACGGGCAGGGTACGTGGGCTGATGTGGTGAGGCAGGGGAAGGGTAAGGGAAGCGGAAAGGGCGCGGCACCTGCCGCATCCTCAAAAAAGGGCGGGAAAAACGTCGCCACGGGTCGGCCAGCCGCCAATTCTGCGGCTGGCACAAAGAAGAAGTGTGGTTCCCAGACGGCGGCGGTTAAGTTACCGAGACTGCCAAAGAACGCAGCAGTCTCGGTGACCGCCGCTGCTGGGAGGGAAGGAGATCTGGGCCCCCTCCTCAATAGGGTGATGCCCGAGATCTGTAATGATCTCGGGATCTCCGGGATGCGGCCCACCAGGGCGGTCACCGGGGCGCTCTTATTGGCGATCCCCGGTGAGAAGGGGAAAGAAAAGGCGACCGCCCTGAGGGCGCGTCTTGAGGGGGCCCTCCAGGTCGAGGGTGTTCGGGTGGCTTGTCCCCAAAAACAGGCCGAGTTAAGGGTGTCCGGCCTGTCGGAGGCAGCCACCCAGCAGGCTGTCAGGGAGGCCCTTGCCACAGCCGGGGGTTGCGGCGCTGCGGAGGTCAACGTTGGTGACCTCCGCCGGGACAGCTCGGGCATGTTTACTGCCTGGGCCCGCTGTCCCCTTCGCGCCGCAACCAAGCTCGCGAAGTCCGGCCGATTAATCGTCGGCTTCTTCGAGGCCCGGCTGGCAGTACTCGCAGCGAGGCCGCTGCAGTGCCACCGCTGCCTGGAGTTCGGACATGTCCGGCAGCGGTGCACCAGCACTGTCGATCGCAGCGGCCTCTGTTATCGCTGCGGAGGGGCCTCCCACACCGCACGGGAGTGCACGGCCGCCCCTAAATGCCCGCTTTGTGTGGGCTTGGGGCGGCCGGCGGATCACCGCATGGGTGGGGCGGCGTGCCGTCCCCCCAAACGCAAGGGTAAGAAGGCGAAAGGGTCGAGTGTGACCCCACCCACGGTGCCGGCTGGTGTTGAGCCAGCGCCGGTGCCCGTCGCGATGGAGGTCCAAGGGGCGGCTTGTACCCAGCCGTCCCCAGCTGTGGTGTCGGGTACTACACCTGCCCCAGCCTCTGTTGTGACGGGAGGGGTGGTGGTGGCGGGTGTGACAGCCCCGCAGACAGTGACGGAGATGATGGAGGTGGATGTGGCGCCTTGCGACTCGGCGCCCACCACCTCCACGAAGTCGGAATGCATTTTGTCCGGAGGTGGCCCTGCAGAATCCCCACTCCAGTCGACATCCCAGCCGCCGTGCGGGTCAGAGCCCCTTAGTCGGGGGGTGATGGCCTCGTACGGCGGCAAAGATCCGGGGCGCACAGAGGCGTCCCTAAGCACTGAAAGGGGAGGCCTGGAGGAGGCCGCGGGTGAGACCCGATAATGTCTCAACGCCTCCTCCAGGTCAATTTGAACCACTGCCGGGGGGCTCAGGATCTCATGCTCCAAACCCTCCGGCAGTGGAACGTCGGGATGGCCGTGATCGCCGAGCCCTATATTGTCCCCAAATACCCCGCTTGGGTGGGGGACCTTAACGGTGTCTCGGCGATCACTTGGCAGTACGGACGCGGCACGCTGCCGTGCTCCGTAGTTGGGAGGGGCCACGGGTTTGTGGCGGTTAAGTGGGGGGAGCTAGTGGTTGCCGGGTGTTACGCGTCGCCCGCTATGGGCCTCAGCGATTTTGAGGCGTACCTCGACGAGGTGGGGAGATGCATCTCCCCACATCTCGCCAGTGGGGTACTCGTCCTGGGTGATTTCAACGCCCACGCTGCAGCGTGGGGCTGCCCCAGGACGACCGTGAAGGGCGACGCGATGCTTGAATGGGCGGCGGGTCACGGCCTCGTAGTGTTGAATGAGGGGGCCGTGAGCACGTGCGTGCACGCGCGGGGCGAGTCGATCGTCGACATCTCGTTGGCGAGCCCCGCCATAGCGCGCCGTGTGTCCGACTGGAGGGTCGCGGAAGAGGTGGCCACGTTAAGCGACCATCTCTATATTACGTTATCCGTATCCGCGACCCCCGGCGTAAATGGACCCCGCCAACCGGGCAGGGAAGTACACCCGGCGCCACGCTGGTCCGCCAAGAGGCTGGACCCGGACGCCCTAGCGATGGCAGCCTCCGTTGTGGCATGGCAGGAGATGCCACGCCGGACCTTCGGCAATCCGTCTGCCGGGGCGCGTTGGTTCCGCGAGACTATGACGTCCTTGTGCGACGCAGTCATGCCGCGGGCCACCGCACCGAGCCGCGGGGGGTCCGTGTACTGGTGGTCGGGCGAGATCGAGGACTTACGCACTCGGTGCGTAGTCGCCCGACGCCGGTACACCCGCGCCAGGAGACGGCGCGGGGCGACGGAGGCAGAGGTGGTGAGGTTGCGCGGGGAATTTTCCCTGGCGCGAAGAACCCTCCGCCGGGCCATCGCGACCGCGAAAGCCCAGGCATGGACGGAGCTCCTCGGCTCTCTGGATGCAAATCCATGGGGGCGCCCTTATCATATGGTCGTAGGGAAGATGCGATCATGGGCGCCCCCGATCACAGAGAGCCTCGACCCCCAACTGCTCGGGGAAACTATGCGCGTCCTCTTCCCCGATGGGGGAGAGGCGTTTCTGCATCCCCCCGAGCCACAGCCGGATCACCCGCCTTGGTGGTCCGACGAACTGGGGGTCTCGGAGGAGGAGCTGGCCAGGGCCGTCCGGAGAATGGCTGCCAAGAAGACGGCGCCAGGACCGGACGGCATACCTGGCAGGGCCTGGGCAGTAGCGGTGGGCGTTCTTGGGGCCGGGCTGATGAGCGTCTTTGACGCGTGCCTGCGGACCGGTCAGTTCCCCCCCATATGGAAGGCGGCGAGGTTGGTCCTCCTCCACAAGCCAGGGAAGCCCGCGGATTCTCCATCCGCGTTCCGACCCATTTGCCTGTTGGACGAGGCTGGAAAGCTCCTCGAGCGGGTCATAGTATCCCGACTCGAGGGGCACCTGTCCCGCGTCGGCCCTGATCTGGCCGACCGACAGTTCGGCTTTCGCCGGGGCCGCTCCACAGTCGACGCCATAGCAACAGTGCGAACCCTGGCGGAATCGGCAATCTCCCGGGGGGGTGTGGCGTTGGCAGTCTCATTAGACATTGCCAACGCCTTTAACACCGTCTCCTGGGGGGCGATAGACCGGGCACTCCAGTACCACCGTGTGCCTGTCTATCTATGCCGACTGATCGGGGATTATCTGCGGGGCAGGGTAGTCCAATATCCGGGTCGGAACGGGATGGAGCAGAGAGCGGTGCATCGCGGAGTTCCACAGGGGTCGGTCCTCGGGCCGCTTCTGTGGAACTTGGCGTATGATGCGGTGCTGCGGGCTGACCTCCCCGTCGGCGTGTCGTTGGTTTGTTATGCCGACGACACCCTGGTGATAGCCGACGGGGACACGTGGGGGAGGGCCGTGGCCCTCGCGGAGGAAGGGACGGCACGAGTCGTTGCCGAAGTAGAGCGTCTGGGGTTGCGCGTGGCACCCCAGAAGACCGAGGCCATCTGGCTGTGTAATGTCAGTGGTCGTGGGGTGCCGCGCCAGGCGTCTCTACGGGTGGGTGGAGCCCAAGTCGGGGTGGGGCGCCGGATGAAGTATTTGGGCCTCACCCTCGACAGCTACTGGCGTTTCGGGCATCATTTGGAAGGGTTGGGCCCCCGTATTGAAAGAGCAGCGGCCGCGTTAGGTCGCATAATGCCTAATCTCGGGGGGCCCAACATGGCGGCACGGCGGCTGTATTTGGGAGTCGTCCGGTCCATGGCGCTTTATGGCGCGCCAATATGGGCCGGCGGTCTGATGGCCAATCGGCGGGGTGCATTTGTACTTCGTCGGTTACAGAGGTTGGTCGCCATCAGAGTCGTGCGGGGTTATCGCACGATCTCCTACACAGCCGCCACCTTGCTGGCGGGTTCCGCGCCGTTTCATCTGCTGGCGAAAATGGACGCAGAGGTCTATCAAAACCTCTGCGACCTTCGCCAGCGGGGCGTGGACCCCCACGGCGAGGAGGCCACCAGGGCCCGAAGCCAGGCGCGGCGACGCGTCTATAGTCGGTGGCTGGTCTGGTTATCGAAGCCAGATCAGCGGGATGATCGCGTTGCCGCGGCGGTCCGCCCAGTGTTTTATGCCTGGGTGGGCCGTAGCTGGGGTACGCCCACCTACCGCCTGACACAGGTACTGACCGGACACGGTTGCTTCGGTCGGTACCTGCATCGGATAGGGCGGGAGGCGACGGCTGCGTGCCGTCACTGCAGGGGAAGGGAGGACACCGCGCAGCACACGTTGGAGTTTTGTCCGGCGTGGGCAGCTCAGCGCGGTGTCCTCGTTGGAGTAGTTGGAGCTGACCTCTCGCTGCCGGCCGTCATTCGTGCGATGGTCGGCAGCGAGGAGGCGTGGGCGGCCATGGCCCTGTTTTGTGAAGAGGTCATGGCCGCCAAGGAGGACGCCGAAAGGGCGCGTGAGGAGGTGGGGGGCAGGCGGCAACGCCGACCGTAAGACCCTCCACCGCTCCCCGTGGCAGGGGGAGCGCGAAGGGGTCGGTGATGGTGTTTGTGGTGCGAGGTGAGGGACTTTATTCCCTCATTCCCCCCTCGCACCCAGCCCATCACCAGACCGGGGACCCGTGGCAGGGGCCCCGTCCAGCGGGGGCGGCAGTGTCAGCCGGCCCCGCAGCCGTGGTCGTGATCGGGTGGGGGCCCGGTCGCGGCTAGTAGCAGCGGCACGAGTGGGGGCGACGTCGCGTGTGACCGCGTGGCGTCGCCGGGGGGCAATCAATTATGTTTGCCCCCCATTGGGGGAGGAGGATCACATCTCCTCCCCCGGGAAGGGCCCGTAGTAGGGCGTTGCGCCAACGGGGAGAGTCACGGTAGTATCGCTAGTTTGGTTCCCGTGACTCTCCCCAGATAAAGGGCGCAGGCGGTCACCGTGGTGTTTTAGCCGGTAAGAGTCCGGCACTACCCCGGCCTCCCCCCCAGGGAGCCGGGGTGTCCATGAGGATTTCACCACGTTAAAAAAAAAAAAAAAAAAAAAAAAAGGTCTGGGTTATGCCCGCATCTGGCTCATGATTTTGCCTTCTTCGCATACTTGTTGGCCAGATCTTGGGTTTTTTTCGTGTTTGAATCACGTAGTAATGTGGTAACACACTGAAGCAGTCAATTAAACCTGGTTTCGATCAATATTTTAGAGGATAACACCGGTTAGGTCTGGGTTAGGTCTGGGTTATGCCCGCATCTGGCTCATGATTTTGCCTTCTTCGCATACTTGTTGGCCAGATCCTGGGTATTTTCCGTGTTTGAATCACGTAGTAATGTGGTGACACACTGAAGCAGTCAATTAAACCTGGTTTCGATCAATATTTTAGAGGATAACACCGGTTAGGTCTGGGTTAGGTCTGGGTTATGCCCGCATCTGGCTCATGATTTTGCCGTCTTCGCATACTTGTTGGCCAGATCCTGGGGTTTTTTCGTGTTTGAATCACGTAGTAATGTGGAGACACACTGAAGCAGTCAATTAAACCTGGTTTCGATCAATATTTTAGAGGATAACACCGGTTAGGTCTGGGTTAGGTCTGGGTTATGCCCGCATCTGGCTCATGATTTTGCCGTCTTCGCATACTTGTTGGCCAGATCCTGGGGTTTTTTCGTGTTTGAATCACGTAGTAATGTGGTGACACACTGAAGCAGTCAATTAAACCTGGTTTCGATCAATATTTTAGAGGATAACACCGGTTAGGTCTGGGTTAGGTCTGGGTTATGCCCGCATCTGGCTCATGATTTTGCCTTCTTCGCATACTTGTTGGCCAGATCCTGGGTTTTTTTCATGTTTGAATCACGTAGTAATGTGGTAACACACTGAAGCAGTCAATTAAACCTGGTTTCGATCAATATTTTAGAGGATAACACCGGTTAGGTCTGGGTTAGGACTGGGTTTGCCCGCATCTGGCTCATGATTTTGCCGTCTTCGCATACTTGTTGGCCAGATCCTGGGGTTTTTTCGTGTTTGAATCACGTAGTAATGTGGTAACACACTGAAGCAGTCAATTAAACCTGGTTTCGATCAATATTTCAGAGGATAACACCGGTTAGGTCTGGGTTATGCCCGCATCTGGCTCATGATTTTGCCGTCTTCGCATACTTGTTGGCCAGATCCTGGGGTTTTTTCGTGTTTGAATCACGTAGTAATGTGGTGACACACTGAAGCAGTCAATTAAACCTGGTTTCGATCAATATTTTAGAGGATAACGCCGGTTAGGTCTGGGTTAGGTCTGGGTTATGCCCGCATCTGGCTCATGATTTTGCCTTCTTCGCATACTTGTTGGCCAGATCCTGGGTATTTTCCGTGTTTGAATCACGTAGTAATGTGGTGACACACTGAAGCAGTCAATTAAACCTGGTTTCGATCAATATTTTAGAGGATAACACCGGTTAGGTCTGGGTTAGGTCTGGGTTATGCCCGCATCTGGCTCATGATTTTGCCTTCTTCGCATACTTGTTGGCCAGATCTTGGGTTTTTTTCGTGTTTGAATCACGTAGTAATGTGGTGACACACTGAAGCAGTCAATTAAACCTGGTTTCGATCAATATTTTAGAGGATAACACCGGTTAGGTCTGGGTTAGGTCTGGGTTATGCCCGCATCTGGCTCATGATTTTGCCTTCTTCGCATACTTGTTGGCCAGATCCTGGGTATTTTCCGTGTTTGAATCACGTAGTAATGTGGTGACACACTGAAGCAGTCAATTAAACCTGGTTTCGATCAATATTTTAGAGGATAACACCGGTTAGGTCTGGGTGAGGTCTGGGTTATGCCCGCATCTGGCTCATGATTTTGCCGTCTTCGCATACTTGTTGGCCAGATCCTGGGGTTTTTCCGTGTTTGAATCACGTAGTAATGTGGTGACACACTGAAGCAGTCAATTAAACCTGGTTTCGATCAATATTTTAGAGGATAACACCGGTTAGGTCTGGGTTAGGTCTGGGTTATGCCCGCATCTGGCTCATGATTTTGCCTTCTTCGCATACTTGTTGGCCAGATCTTGGGTTTTTTTCGTGTTTGAATCACGTAGTAATGTGGTAACACACTGAAGCAGTCAATTAAACCTGGTTTCGATCAATATTTTAGAGGATAACACCGGTTAGGTCTGGGTTAGGTCTGGGTTATGCCCGCATCTGGCTCATGATTTTGCCTTCTTCGCATACTTGTTGGCCAGATCCTGGGTATTTTCCGTGTTTGAATCACGTAGTAATGTGGTGACACACTGAAGCAGTCAATTAAACCTGGTTTCGATCAATATTTCAGAGGATAACGCCGGTTAGGTCTGGGTTAGGTCTGGGAAATGAGCGCATCTGGCTCATGATTTTGCCTTCTTCGCATACTTGTTGGCCAGATCCTGGGTTTTTTTCGTGTTTGAATCACGTAATAATGTGGTAACACACTGAAGCTCTCAATTAAACCTGGTTTCGATCAATATTTTAGAGGATAACACCGGTTAGGTCTGGGTTAGGTCTGGGTTATGCCCGCATCTGGCTCATGATTTTGCCTTCTTCGCATACTTGTTGGCCAGATCCTGGGTATTTTCCGTGTTTGAATCACGTAGTAATGTGGTGACACACTGAAGCAGTCAATTAAACCTGGTTTCGATCAATATTTTAGAGGATAACACCGGTTAGGTCTGGGTTAGGTCTGGGTTATGCCCGCATCTGGCTCATGATTTTGCCGTCTTCGCATACTTGTTGGCCAGATCCTGGGGTTTTTTCGTGTTTGAATCACGTAGTAATGTGGTGACACACTGAAGCAGTCAATTAAACCTGGTTTCGATCAATATTTTAGAGGATAACACCGGTTAGGTCTGGGTTAGGTCTGGGTTATGCCCGCATCTGGCTCATGATTTTGCCGTCTTCGCATACTTGTTGGCCAGATCCTGGGGTTTTTTCGTGTTTGAATCACGTAGTAATGTGGTGACACACTGAAGCAGTCAATTAAACCTGGTTTCGATCAATATTTTAGAGGATAACACCGGTTAGGTCTGGGTTAGGTCTGGGTTATGCCCGCATCTGGCTCATGATTTTGCCTTCTTCGCATACTTGTTGGCCAGATCCTGGGTTTTTTTCATGTTTGAATCACGTAGTAATGTGGTAACACACTGAAGCAGTCAATTAAACCTGGTTTCGATCAATATTTTAGAGGATAACACCGGTTAGGTCTGGGTTAGGACTGGGTTATGCCCGCATCTGGCTCATGATTTTGCCGTCTTCGCATACTTGTTGGCCAGATCCTGGGGTTTTTTCGTGTTTGAATCACGTAGTAATGTGGTAACACACTGAAGCAGTCAATTAAACCTGGTTTCGATCAATATTTCAGAGGATAACACCGGTTAGGTCTGGGTTATGCCCGCATCTGGCTCATGATTTTGCCGTCTTCGCATACTTGTTGGCCAGATCCTGGGGTTTTTTCGTGTTTGAATCACGTAGTAATGTGGTGACACACTGAAGCAGTCAATTAAACCTGGTTTCGATCAATATTTTAGAGGATAACGCCGGTTAGGTCTGGGTTAGGTCTGGGTTATGCCCGCATCTGGCTCATGATTTTGCCTTCTTCGCATACTTGTTGGCCAGATCCTGGGGTTTTTTCGTGTTTGAATCACGTAGTAATGTGGTGACACACTGAAGCAGTCAATTAAACCTGGTTTCGATCAATATTTTAGAGGATAACGCCGGTTAGGTCTGGGTTAGGTCTGGGTTATGCCCGCATCTGGCTCATGATTTTGCCGTCTTCGCATACTTGTTGGCCAGATCCTGGGGTTTTTTCGTGTTTGAATCACGTAATAATGTGGTAACACACTGAAGCTGTCAATTAAACCTGG
The DNA here is from genome assembly GCF_051014445.1 of Colletes latitarsis. Classification (NCBI taxonomy): domain Eukaryota; kingdom Metazoa; phylum Arthropoda; class Insecta; order Hymenoptera; family Colletidae; genus Colletes; species Colletes latitarsis. The sequence goes on from NC_135142.1 coordinate 10,184,032, forward strand.
TTTCGATCAATATTTTAGAGGATAACACCGGTTAGGTCTGGGTTAGGTCTGGGTTATGCCCGCATCTGGCTCATGATTTTGCCTTCTTCGCATACTTGTTGGCCAGATCCTGGGTATTTTCCGTGTTTGAATCACGTAGTAATGTGGTGACACACTGAAGCAGTCAATTAAACCTGGTTTCGATCAATATTTTAGAGGATAACACCGGTTAGGTCTGGGTTAGGTCTGGGTTATGCCCGCATCTGGCTCATGATTTTGCCGTCTTCGCATACTTGTTGGCCAGATCCTGGGTATTTTCCGTGTTTGAATCACGTAGTAATGTGGTAACACACTGAAGCAGTCAATTAAACCTGGTTTCGATCAATATTTCAGAGGATAACACCGAATAGGTCTGGGTTAGGTCTGGGTCATGCCCGCATCTGGCTCATGATTTTGCCTTCTTCGCATACTTGTTGGCCAGATCCTGGGTTTTTTTCGTGTTTAAATCACGTAGTAATGTGGTAATACACTGAAGCAGTCAATTAAACCTGGTTTCGATCAATATTTTAGAGGATAACACCGGTTAGGTCTGGGTTAGGTCTGGGTTATGCCCGCATCTGGCTCATGATTTTGCCTTCTTCGCATACTTGTTGGCCAGATCCTGGGTTTTTTTCGTGTTTAAATCACGTAGTAATGTGGTAATACACTGAAGCAGTCAATTAAACCTGGTTTCGATCAATATTTCAGAGGATAACACCGGTTAGAACTGGGTTTCGTCTGGGTTATGTCCGCACCTGGCTCATGATTTTGCCATCTTCGCATACTTGTTGGCCAGATCCTGGGTATTTTCCGTGTTTGAATCACGTAGTAATGTGGTGACACACTGAAGCAGTCAATTAAACCTGGTTTCGATCAATATTTTAGAGGATAACACCGGTTAGGTCTGGGTTAGGTCTGGGTTATGCCCGCATCTGGCTCATGATTTTGCCTTCTTCGCATACTTGTTGGCCAGATCTTGGGTTTTTTTCGTGTTTGAATCACGTAGTAATGTGGTAACACACTGAAGCAGTCAATTAAACCTGGTTTCGATCAATATTTTAGAGGATAACACCGGTTAGGTCTGGGTTAGGTCTGGGTTATGCCCGCATCTGGCTCATGATTTTGCCTTCTTCGCATACTTGTTGGCCAGATCCTGGGTATTTTCCGTGTTTGAATCACGTAGTAATGTGGTGACACACTGAAGCAGTCAATTAAACCTGGTTTCGATCAATATTTTAGAGGATAACACCGGTTAGGTCTGGGTGAGGTCTGGGTTATGCCCGCATCTGGCTCATGATTTTGCCTTCTTCGCATACGTGTTGGCCAGATCCTGGGTTTTTTTCGTGTTTGAATCACGTACTAATGTGGTAACACACTGAAGCAGTCAATTAAACCTGGTTTCGATCAATATTTTAGAGGATAACACCGGTTAGGTCTTGGTTAGGTCTGGGTTATACCAGCATCTGGCTCATGATTTTGCCTTCTTCGCATACGTGTTGGCCACGTGTTGACGATAAAACTGTAAGATAAAGGATGAATTAAGTTCCAAGTCCCTAAAATTTTCCAAATCATAGATTTAAAAATGATTTAGATATTTACATGATTTTAGTGTGGGTATTTATACAAGTATGTAAATCTCTATTTATGCATAACATGTTACCCCTAAATGGGCAAGTTAATGAATTATATACATGTTAATTGTATAATAATAACCCTTTGTTCCTCATAAAAATTCACAACTGAATTGCTATCATTCTAAAAAAATCCATCCCAAAATATATTATCAAAACTAGTAATAAATTATTTGAACAAGGTGATAACAGATTTGAAATATTTAATAAAATTTAAATACCAGTAGTATTAATAAAAGATAATATTAATACTATTTTGACACTGTTATTTGATTTTAATATTAATTATAGATACTTTGATTATTGATTTATTAAAACATAAAGTTAATGAAGTCCCAGTAGATTATAAATATTTTAAAGAGCATGAATTAGCATAGAATTTCATAAAAAATTTGATGAGTGATAGAAGTAACTTGAATAATCTGAATTTTGTAGCTTTTACTATATCTTTGGATATGGAATCACAGATTCATTTTATTAATAAAAATAGAGATAGTACTGATGATTTACTCAGACTCGTTAAAGTAAGTGGGCCAAGTGGGAAGAATATTAAGATAGATGGATAGATATTGGTAAAAGTATTCTTCTTGTCCTTATATAGGAAATCTTTAATATTACAAATAAACTCTTTCTGTAAAATCTTGAACTTATCATTATAATTTATAGAATTAAAGTCAACGCATCTAATAATGAAAGTGAACTGAAGTATTTTATAGACTTGTCAAGAACGTTTTTTGGTATATTCCTAGCAAACGACCCGTTCAACGATCGGGATGAGTTATACGTAATTCGATTCGTCTAATTCAGTATATTATTTCATTAGTATATGCATTTCATTATCTGCGGAAATTCGGTATTTTTACAAAGTAACTAAGTATTTTAAATATATTCTGATAGGTTCACAGGTGGAAACAAGTGACTGTCGTTACCTGTGTTCAAAATGCCAGCTAGTAAAATGCTAATTTGTTAACAATAACATTTGTTGAATGAAATTTCTGCTATTTCTGCAAATATCTCATTGAATAAATCACCATCTTTCTATTATATATACATTTACTAAATACATAATGGCTCAGGTATCCAATGAAGTTACTCTTATTGGAAATATAAAATATTGATAGTATTATATGTTAGAAAAAAGTGGTGTCTTCAATTTAATTCATGTAAGCATCAGTAATGAGATCTTGAAAATTGACGCTGTGATTAATTTTCAAATGGCCTCTGTGCCATTATTTCTACAACAAAATGTTGATTCATCAGTCTCTATCTACTCTACCCTTCCACAATTGCTGCGCAGTATTTTTATTTAATGTTAGTTATATAATATATCACGACATTGCTCATAATTATACGTTAGCATATATGGTAATTTTAAAACAATATCTGTAACTGAGTTTGTTTTTAGAAAACCACGTTCTTTGCTTTTCAAATATCTTTATATAATGCAATGGCTTTTAAAAACTAAGGGTATAAACATCTCACCGTAAACCGTAAATAGTTTACATTTTAAAGATCCAGAAACAGGCGCTCATACGAATAAAACAGAAACTACGTGGAAGCATAGTAAACACTTTTTGCCTGAATATTGTCGTTTAGTATTTGCAGTTCCACACGTTTTTTAATATGTTTTTCTAACATATAATACAAAATAATAAATATTATATTTTCTATTTTCAGCAAAAAAGATAATTTCATTGGGTACTTAAGCCATTACGTGTTTTATAAACCTTCCAAGCAAGGAAAGGATGATTTATTTAATCAGTTCTTAAAAGAAATTTCAGAAATTTCATTTGATGATGATTGATTCTGTAAAAAATCAAAATATACCAGACTTAGATGATAATGAAATTTAATAATAAAAACAAGTTAAGCCAACGTACTGCGTGCAATAGTAATTTACTATATATTGTAAACACTGTCAGCGGCGGGGAGACATTTTTTACTGTTGCTGCATGTACTGTCTACATACCTGGTTTTAATACTGTCCACCTGACCGACTCGTGGAAGTTCTATGCCTAAAAAAATGATTTTTATGCATCATACAAATTCTTCTACAAATTCCCATTTGACAATGTAGAATAGATCCAATTAGATAAATTATTTATAATTTTTAAAATGAACATAGCAACGATTTAATGTTAATCATTACATTACCAATCTTTCCAGATATTAGTTTAAAACCATCACCAACTTTAATATCAACCGGGTTTTGTAGATTTTTGGATTCATAAAAGTACTCATCTGTGTTTATTATGTGATCTGAGCAACCACTATCTAGTAGCCATTTAATATTTCTACTTCTTCTATTTTGCTACTTTTCATTACTTCAACCTTGAATGAATTGTAATTTCTACTGTCATCTAGACTCGAATTTCCAGCCACTTTTCTATCGTGTCTATTTTGTATATGTTTGAAAAGGTTGCCTTTTGTAATAATTATTAAAGTTTTCTGGGCAGTAACGTTGGATGTGCCCTGACTTATTACACTGACTTAACATACCGCTTCAGTAGTCGTTGCACTGCTATGCTGATTATCCTTTGAATTGAGATACTTGTTCTGATTGCGTTGTACGTGTCGAAACCTATGACCTCTAGGATTTTTAGTTAAATTTGAACTAAACGTGCGAGTGTAATTTCTGCTGTACTCAAAGTAGTAACTTTTACCGTTTCTCTTTTGATACTCTAACAGTAATTTAGATTTTACATACTCAACTGTTTTCTCCTTCGTTGGCAGTGCATCAATAATATCAACAATACGTGAGAAGTTAACGTTAATAACAGATAATTCAATTTATCCTCTTCATTCACAGTCTCACCAGTATTTTTGAGCCTATTTATATGCGTTTCAAATTCGTTAAAGAAGTCACTTGGATTTTCACCTTCTTTCATTTTTAATTCTAACAATCTTCTTTTACACAATAGCTTTACTGCACTGTTTTTAACTAGATAAATTTCGTCAAGCTTTGCAATCATATTTTTCGCAGTCGTTTCTGATATTATTAATTCTAACTGAGTGTTTGAAATACTGTTTACGATGTAACTTTTTGCTTTAATTTCCTTTTTTATTCCAATCTTCGACTCTTATTTCAGCCGGTCTTTCATCATGTAGAATAACCTCGTTACAGTCTTTCATTTCTAAAAATAAATTTAGCCTGAATTTCCAGTTCCATAAAATATTTGTAACATGAAATCGTCCTTTTTTTCACTTGCCATGCTTCAAACTTAGGTTATCTTCCTTTCACAACTAAATTTCTTTTCTTTACTGTTAACGAACAAACCACGGACCTCTGCTACCATGTTAAAATACTGTTTATATTATTTATTATAATGAATCTTGTTACAAAACAAACACACTTATTTTCCATTGTGAAAAGAAAACTTAAAAACTAAAAGAACATTCCTCGACGTGTGCTTCTCTCACAAACACACACACACACTCCTAAACACTAAACAAACTAACGAATTTTAAGTCATATTTCTAACAATAACAGTAACAGTTTATAAAAAAATAACGAATTTCCACAGATGCATAGAAATGCATATCAATAATGTACTGAATTAGGCGAATCGAATAATGTATAACTCACCCCGATCCGTGAACGGGCCTAGCGTTTGCTAGGAATATAATGTTCCATAACTTTTCAACAAAGTCTAAAATTTTTCCCAAGGGTTTTTGAATACCTATACACTGTATAGATATCCTGTTTCCTTCAACCGAACGACATGTGTCCCTAAAAAATATATTTATAAAGTAAGTCGGTCAAGTAGGAAGAATATTCAGATATTTAAGAATATGAATATATTGGTAAAAATATCCATTCCTCTTACCTTTATGTCCTGTGTATTGGATAATATAGATTTACATACTTTTACCGCTGAATTCGAAATTCTGAACTAAACATAGGTACAGGACTCGTAAAAACCGTTTTTTATTCTTTTTATAGTTTTATCTGTTTTCCAAAAAACAACCAATTAAATTAAGTTGCAAGAATGCAAAAGCGATAAAACTTACAGAGGCTTTAATAGAAAATTATAAAACAAAATGTTTACTTAAGACTTTACCTTTTGTAAAAACCGGCGATATTGACTGTGTGTGTGTAAATCGTCGTACGTTCGTGCCCGGTGCAGTAAAACACGTGCATCGATCTAGGTTACGTACGTTCCTCACGTGCCACTTTCTCAATCTATACTTTTACATAAAAATTACTTAGAAAATCACTCCTACTCCTCATTTGGACAGAATTTTTACTTTCATGATTTTAGCGAAAAGTCGTTTTCCTGCTCGGGGAACACATATGTACAGGGTGTTCGGCCACCCCTGGGAAAAATTTTAATGGGGGATTCTAGATGCCAAAATACGAAAATACAGACGAAAATCAAGAATACCAATTTGTTGATAGAGGCTACGTTGAAAAGTTATTAACAATTAAACTCAAAAATTTCAAATCGTTCTGGAAAAATTGTTATCGGTTGCGGGGGTCAATTGCAATCATTTTTGGTGAATACACATACCTCCGAAATCTTACCCACTTTCGAGATAAAAATTCGAGAATGTGTGAAATTTTTTCGATGGAAAAGAAAAATTTCAAATCGTTTTGGAAAAATTGTTATCGGTTGCGGGGGTTACTTACAACCATTTTGGGTGAATCGTCATACCCCCCTAATCATGCGCATTTTCGAGAAAGAAATTCAGTACGGGCGGAACTTTAAACGTTAATAACTTTTTAATAAAGCCTCCATTAACAAATTGGTATTCTTGATTTTCGTCTTACTTTGGTCTCTAGAATCCCCTGGGAGAAATTGTAATGGGAGATTCTAGAGGTTAAAGTAGGATGAAAATCAAGAATACCAATTTGTTGATGGAGTAATACGATACTAAACAAGTTATTGACGTTTAAAGTTCCGCTCTTACTTTCGAATTTTTTTCTCGAAAATGCGCAGGATTTCGTATGTGGTATGTCTATTCACCGAAAATAATTGTAATTGACCCCCGAAACCGAAAGTAATTTTTTCAGAACGATTTGAAATTTTCTTTTTCTTTCGTCGAAAAATTTAGGCACTGTCTGTCGATTTTTCTTAAAAATTCCTTTCTGATTTTTATTCAGTTTGTAAAATAGTTGTTTAATAATACTCTTTGTGTAGGTACCCATGAGCTCTACTCGCGAAAAAAAACGTTTCATTGGAATATATTCACTATTCACTATATCAGTAGGAGTTGCGGGGGCTGTTTGAAAATTTGACCAGTTATATGGGATTTTTCTCACTTTACGGGGTCAAGGAACAACTTTTCCAACATCTCTACATATTCTCCATTAAAATATGCGTTGTGTTGCTGTTTGAAACATTAAAATCGTTCAATCCGGCTGTCGACCAAAAAAAAAAAATGCTTGTAACTGACCCCTGCAACGAAAACTAATTCTTCCAAGACGATTCGAAATTCTTTTTTACTTGAATTTTTTTTGTCGAAACTGAGTAGGATTTCGGGGGTACGATTCTAACTGACCTCCGCGACCAAAAATAATTTTTTCAGAACGATTTGAAATTTTTTTATTTAATGTTATTAATAACTACTTTTTAACGAAACCTCAGTCGAAAAATTGATATTCTTAATTTTCGTCTTATTTTGGCTTCTAGAATCTCCCATTAAAATTTTTCCCAGGGGTGGCCAAACACCCTGTATATATTAAATCAATATTAATGAAATTACACCTTGACCGAATTCATTTCAATCCCCCCACACTAATACATATATTGTGTGTAGCCCATAAATGGTTGAGAATGGAGTCACCTTTCCTATACTGGTATTATTAGATGGTCGCAGGTCCTGCATAAATTTCAATTTACATAATTTTTGTTTTGAGTAAACTCATTTTACTTTTTTGTATATTACCTAATGCAACTCATATTTTCCAGCCATGCGATGTAGAAATATTTAGACGATTAAAAGTTGCATGGCGAAAGGTAGTACAGGAACATAGACAAAGTACGTAGGTAGACTAAACCCATTACGAAGGTGAATTTCGCACCAATATATATATCATACCATATATAAATTCCATGAAGAAGGAAATGCTTTTAAAGCTTGTGGTGGCCTATGACCGTTTAACTCAAATACAATTTACTAGACAAAACGTATTTCAGAAAGAAGAAAATAAATTAGAATTCATGTCGCCAGATGAAACTGACATCAATGACAGCAATATAGGTAGTTTTACATAGCATTCAAGAGCATATTCCAGATGATCTGAGAGGGGAACAATTTTCTTTTCTATATAGAAAATATTAAAATACAATCGGGACACAACTAAGACACAACACAAGACACAACTCGCAGAGAGAAAGCACTGCTGATGTTCAACGCAGTGCAGTTCATAGTAACAGTAAAACCAATACCAGTGTAGAAGACTAATTTAACAACGTTTCGCTAGAAGAAACTAATATATGATATACTGATCATTAATTAACTTTAATATTTCATGACAATGATGCTTTTACTTTTTTCTAATGGGAATTGTTTTGTTTCCGATGGTACTGAAATCAAACTACATTAATTCTACAACGTTACTTTACTTATTTTCTCGTAAAGACAAAGATTCTTCAGAATCTATTCTGGATAAACATTATCAACATTATCAAAAAATTGAAAAAACAACAAAGAAAAGAAAAGAAAAGAAAAGAAATATAGAAAGGTGTGTGCAATCAAAGTTACATCAAAGACATGGAAATAGACTCAGCTTGAAAAAATAGAAGCAATTGATAACCAGGAAAAAGAAAAACAAAGAATGAAAGAAGAACGATTAGAAAAGAAAAAAACAAGCCGAGAAATTAAAAGAAGAAAAGCTATTGAAAAAAGAAAGAAAAACAGAAAAATGAAAAGGAAAAGGAGAAAGAAAAGCAAGACGAAGAGAAGGAGAAATGTAAAACTCAAACTAAAAATAAAAATAAAGTTAAGAACGTGAAAAGAAAATAATAAATAATATTATTGTGTTGTTTTTACAGGGTGAATGTAGTAACTGAACCAGGTGGTTATGACTATGCAACATTTTTATTAGCATCTTTTTCAAACTCCACTTGGAACAACACTGTACGTATGTATGTATGGGATTATCAGGAACCGTGTTTGTTCGTTAATCGGCACACTCGTATTTATTTCGTTAAACACAGTCACACCTACTACGTACTTTTCTTCAATCTTTCTCTCTTCCGTGCTGTCTTTTCTCGCTTTCTGGGTTATTCACCCATCAGCTGTTCGGCCGTACGCTCGCCGCGTGTTGACGGCTTTTTCGGCGGTAACCGTCTTCGCTCGTGCAAGCTCGTGGACAGCGAACGATTCGCTGTTCGGCCAAAAATTCGTGCGCGATTTAATAATTTTCAACTGCACGGTTCCCTACATACAGGGTGTTCGGCCATCCATGGGAAAAATTTTAATGGGGGATTCTAGAGGTCAAAATAAGACGAAAATCAAGAATACCAATTTGTTGATGGAGGCACTATTAAAAAGTTATTAATGTTTAAAGTTCCGCTCGTACTGAATTTTTTTCTCGAAAATGCGCAAGATTACGGGGGTATGTCTATACATAAAAAATGATTGTCACCGACCCTCGCAACTGAAAATAATTTTTCACAGAACGATTTGAAATCTTTCTTTTTCATCGAAAAATATAGGCACCCGATTAGATTTTCGGTAAGGAATTTTTTTCTCGAAAGTGCGTAGGATTTCGGGGGTATGTGTAATGACCAAAAATGATTGTAATTGACCCCTGTAACCGAAAATAATTTTTTTAGAACGATTTGAAAAATTTGTTTTTCGCCGAAAAATATCAACACATACTCGAATTTTTTTCTCGAAACTGAGTAGGATTTCGAATATATGTCTATTCACTAAAAATGCTTGTAATTGACCTCCGCAGCCGAAAATAATTTTCCTGGAACGATTTGAAATTTTTGAATCAAATTGTTAATAACTTTTTAACGAAGCCTCCATCAACAAATTGGTATTCTTGATTTTCGTCTTAGTTTGGCCTCTAGAATATCCTATTAAAATGTTTCTCAGGGCTGGCCGAACACCCTCTATACTACTATGTTTACTAGATCCTGGGTTTTTTTCGGGTTTGAATCACGTAGTAATGTGGTAACAAACTGAAGCAGTCAATTAAACCTGGTTTCGATCAATATTTTAGAGGAACACACCGGTTAGGTCTGGGATTTGCGCGCATATGGCTTATACTTTCGCCTTTTTCGCAAACTTGTTGGCCAGATCCTGGGTATTTTCCGTGTTTGAAACACGTAGTAATGTGGTGACACACTGAAGCAGTCAATTAAACCTGGTTTCGATCAATATTTCAGAGGATAACACCGGTTAGGTCTGGGTTAGGTCTGGGATATGCGCGCATCTGGCTTATACTTTCGCCTTTTTCGCAAACTTGTTGGCTAGATCCTGGGTTTTTTTCGGTTTTGAATACCGCAGTAATGAGGTACCACATTGAAGCAGTCAATTAAACCTGGTTTCGATCAATATTTTAGAGGATAACGCCGGTTAGGTCTGGGTTAGGTCTGGGAAATGAGCGCATCTGGCTCATGATTTTGCCTTCTTCGCATACTTGTTGGCCAGATCCTGGGTTTTTTTCGTGTTTGAATCACGTAATAATGTGGTAACACACTGAAGCTGTCAATTAAACCTGGTTTCGATCAATATTTCAGAGGATAACACCGGTTAGGTCTGGGTGAGGTCTGGGTTATGCCCGCATCTGGCTCATGATTTTGCCGTCTTCGCATACTTGTTGGCCAGATCCTGGGTTTCTTCTGGTTTGAATCACGTAGTAATGTGGTAACACACTGAAGCAGTCAATCAAACCTGGTTTCGATCAATATTTTAGAGGATAACACCGGTTAGGTCTGGCTTAGGACTGGGTTATGCCCGCATCTGGCTCATGATTTTGCCTTTTTCGCAAACTTGTTGGCCAGATCTTGGGTTTTTTTCATGTTTGAATCACGTAGTAATGTGGTAACACACTGAAGCAGTCAATTAAACCTGGTTTCGATCAATATTTTAGAGGATAACACCGGTTAGGTCTTGGTTAGGTCTGGGTTATACCAGCATCTGGCTCATGATTTTGCCTTCTTCGCATACGTGTTGGCCACGTGTTGACGATAAAACTGTAAGATAAAGGATGAATTAAGTTCCAAGTCCCTAAAATTTTCCAAATCATAGATTTAAAAATGATTTAGATATTTACATGATTTTAGTGTGGGTATTTATACAAGTATGTAAATCTCTATTTATGCATAACATGTTACCCCTAAATGGGCAAGTTAATGAATTATATACATGTTAATTGTATAATAATAACCCTTTGTTCCTCATAAAAATTCACAACTGAATTGCTATCATTCTAAAAAAATCCATCCCAAAATATATTATCAAAACTAGTAATAAATTATTTGAACAAGGTGATAACAGATTTGAAATATTTAATAAAATTTAAATACCAGATATTGATAGTATTAATAAAATATAATATTAATACTATTTTGACACTGTTATTTGATTTTAATATTAATTATAGATACTTTGATTATTGATTTATTAAAACATAAAGTTAATGAAGTCCCAGTAGATTATAAATATTTTAAAGAGCATGAATTAGCATAGAATTTCATAAAAAATTTGATGAGTGATAGAAGTAACTTGAATAATCTGAATTTTGTAGCTTTTACTATATCTTTGGATATGGAATCACAGATTCATTTTATTAATAAAAATAGAGATAGTACTGATGATTTACTCAGACTCGTTAAAGTAAGTGGGCCAAGTGGGAAGAATATTAAGATAGATGGATAGATATTGGTAAAAGTATTCTTCTTGTCCTTATATAGGAAATCTTTAATATTACAAATAAACTCTTTCTGTAAAATCTTGAACTTATCATTATAATTTATAGAATTAAAGTCAACGCATCTAATAATGAAAGTGAACTGAATTATTTTATAGACTTGTCAAGAACGTTTTTTGGTATATTCCTAGCAAACGACCCGTTCAACGATCGGGATGAGTTATACGTAATTCGATTCGTCTAATTCAGTATATTATTTCATTAGTATATGCATTTCATTATCTGCGGAAATTCGGTATTTTTACAAAGTAACTAAGTATTTTAAATATATTCTGATAGGTTCACAGGTGGAAACAAGTGACTGTCGTTACCTGTGTTCAAAATGCCAGCTAGTAAAATGCTAATTTGTTAACAATAACATTTGTTGAATGAAATTTCTGCTATTTCTGCAAATATCTCATTGAATAAATCACCATCTTTCTATTATATATACATTTACTAAATACATAATGGCTCAGGTATCCAATGAAGTTACTCTTATTGGAAATATAAAATATTGATAGTATTATATGTTAGAAAAAAGTGGTGTCTTCAATTTAATTCATGTAAGCATCAGTAATGAGATCTTGAAAATTGACGCTGTGATTAATTTTCAAATGGCCTCTGTGCCATTATTTCTACAACAAAATGTTGATTCATCAGTCTCTATCTACTCTACCCTTCCACAATTGCTGCGCAGTATTTTTATTTAATGTTAGTTATATAATATATCACGACATTGCTCATAATTATACGTTAGCATATATGGTAATTTTAAAACAATATCTGTAACTGAGTTTGTTTTTAGAAAACCACGTTCTTTGCTTTTCAAATATCTTTATATAATGCAATGGCTTTTAAAAACTAAGGGTATAAACATCTCACCGTAAACCGTAAATAGTTTACATTTTAAGGATCCAGAAACAGGCGCTCATACGAATAAAACAGAAACTACGTGGAAGCATAGTAAACACTTTTTGCCTGAATATTGTCGGTTAGTATTTGCAGTTCCACACGTTTTTTAATATGTTTTTCTAACATATAATACAAAATAATAAATATTATATTTTCTATTTTCAGCAAAAAAGATAATTTCATTGGGTACTTAAGCCATTACGTGTTTTATAAACCTTCCAAGCAAGGAAAGGATGATTTATTTAATCAGTTCTTAAAAGAAATTTCAGAAATTTCATTTGATGATGATTGATTCTGTAAAAAATCAAAATATACCAGACTTAGATGATAATGAAATTTAATAATAAAAACAAGTTAAGCCAACGTACTGCGTGCAATAGTAATTTACTATATATTGTAAACACTGTCAGCGGCGGGGAGACATTTTTTACTGTTGCTGCATGTACTGTCTACATACCTGGTTTTAATACTGTCCACCTGACCGACTCGTGGAAGTTCTATGCCTAAAAAAATGATTTTTATGCATCATACAAATTCTTCTACAAATTCCCATTTGACAATGTAGAATAGATCCAATTAGATAAATTATTTATAATTTTTAAAATGAACATAGCAACGATTTAATGTTAATCATTACATTACCAATCTTTCCAGATATTAGTTTAAAACCATCACCAACTTTAATATCAACCGGGTTTTGTAGATTTTTGGATTCATAAAAGTACTCATCTGTGTTTATTATGTGATCTGAGCAACCACTATCTAGTAGCCATTTAATATTTCTACTTCTTCTATTTTGCTACTTTTCATTACTTCAACCTTGAATGAATTGTAATTTCTACTGTCATCTAGACTCGAATTTCCAGCCACTTTTCTATCGTGTCTATTTTGTATATGTTTGAAAAGGTTGCCTTTTGTAATAATTATTAAAGTTTTCTGGGCAGTAACGTTGGATGTGCCCTGACTTATTACACTGACTTAACATACCGCTTCAGTAGTCGTTGCACTGCTATGCTGATTATCCTTTGAATTGAGATACTTGTTCTGATTGCGTTGTACGTGTCGAAACCTATGACCTCTAGGATTTTTAGTTAAATTTGAACTAAACGTGCGAGTGTAATTTCTGCTGTACTCAAAGTAGTAACTTTTACCGTTTCTCTTTTGATACTCTAACAGTAATTTAGATTTTACATACTCAACTGTTTTCTCCTTCGTTGGCAGTGCATCAATAATATCAACAATACGTGAGAAGTTAACGTTAATAACAGATAATTCAATTTATCCTCTTCATTCACAGTCTCACCAGTATTTTTGAGCCTATTTATATGCGTTTCAAATTCGTTAAAGAAGTCACTTGGATTTTCACCTTCTTTCATTTTTAATTCTAACAATCTTCTTTTACACAATAGCTTTACTGCACTGTTTTTAACTAGATAAATTTCGTCAAGCTTTGCAATCATATTTTTCGCAGTCGTTTCTGATATTATTAATTCTAACTGAGTGTTTGAAATACTGTTTACGATGTAACTTTTTGCTTTAATTTCCTTTTTTATTCCAATCTTCGACTCTTATTTCAGCCGGTCTTTCATCATGTAGAATAACCTCGTTACAGTCTTTCATTTCTAAAAATAAATTTAGCCTGAATTTCCAGTTCCATAAAATATTTGTAACATGAAATCGTCCTTTTTTTCACTTGCCATGCTTCAAACTTAGGTTATCTTCCTTTCACAACTAAATTTCTTTTCTTTACTGTTAACGAACAAACCACGGACCTCTGCTACCATGTTAAAATACTGTTTATATTATTTATTATAATGAATCTTGTTACAAAACAAACACACTTATTTTCCATTGTGAAAAGAAAACTTAAAAACTAAAAGAACATTCCTCGACGTGTGCTTCTCTCACAAACACACACACACACTCCTAAACACTAAACAAACTAACGAATTTTAAGTCATATTTCTAACAATAACAGTAACAGTTTATAAAAAAATAACGAATTTCCACAGATGCATAGAAATGCATATCAATAATGTACTGAATTAGGCGAATCGAATAATGTATAACTCACCCCGATCCGTGAACGGGCCTAGCGTTTGCTAGGAATATAATGTTCCATAACTTTTCAACAAAGTCTAAAATTTTTCCCAAGGGTTTTTGAATACCTATACACTGTATAGATATCCTGTTTCCTTCAACCGAACGACATGTGTCCCTAAAAAATATATTTATAAAGTAAGTCGGTCAAGTAGGAAGAATATTCAGATATTTAAGAATATGAATATATTGGTAAAAATATCCATTCCTCTTACCTTTATGTCCTGTGTATTGGATAATATAGATTTACATACTTTTACCGCTGAATTCGAAATTCTGAACTAAACATAGGTACAGGACTCGTAAAAACCGTTTTTTATTCTTTTTATAGTTTTATCTGTTTTCCAAAAAACAACCAATTAAATTAAGTTGCAAGAATGCAAAAGCGATAAAACTTACAGAGGCTTTAATAGAAAATTATAAAACAAAATGTTTACTTAAGACTTTACCTTTTGTAAAAACCGGCGATATTGACTGTGTGTGTGTAAATCGTCGTACGTTCGTGCCCGGTGCAGTAAAACACGTGCATCGATCTAGGTTACGTACGTTCCTCACGTGCCACTTTCTCAATCTATACTTTTACATAAAAATTACTTAGAAAATCACTCCTACTCCTCATTTGGACAGAATTTTTACTTTCATGATTTTAGCGAAAAGTCGTTTTCCTGCTCGGGGAACACATATGTACAGGGTGTTCGGCCACCCCTGGGAAAAATTTTAATGGGGGATTCTAGATGCCAAAATACGAAAATACAGACGAAAATCAAGAATACCAATTTGTTGATAGAGGCTACGTTGAAAAGTTATTAACAATTAAACTCAAAAATTTCAAATCGTTCTGGAAAAATTGTTATCGGTTGCGGGGGTCAATTGCAATCATTTTTGGTGAATACACATACCTCCGAAATCTTACCCACTTTCGAGATAAAAATTCGAGAATGTGTGAAATTTTTTCGATGGAAAAGAAAAATTTCAAATCGTTTTGGAAAAATTGTTATCGGTTGCGGGGGTTACTTACAACCATTTTGGGTGAATCGTCATACCCCCCTAATCATGCGCATTTTCGAGAAAGAAATTCAGTACGGGCGGAACTTTAAACGTTAATAACTTTTTAATAAAGCCTCCATTAACAAATTGGTATTCTTGATTTTCGTCTTACTTTGGTCTCTAGAATCCCCTGGGAGAAATTGTAATGGGAGATTCTAGAGGTTAAAGTAGGATGAAAATCAAGAATACCAATTTGTTGATGGAGTAATACGATACTAAACAAGTTATTGACGTTTAAAGTTCCGCTCTTACTTTCGAATTTTTTTCTCGAAAATGCGCAGGATTTCGTATGTGGTATGTCTATTCACCGAAAATAATTGTAATTGACCCCCGAAACCGAAAGTAATTTTTTCAGAACGATTTGAAATTTTCTTTTTCTTTCGTCGAAAAATTTAGGCACTGTCTGTCGATTTTTCTTAAAAATTCCTTTCTGATTTTTATTCAGTTTGTAAAATAGTTGTTTAATAATACTCTTTGTGTAGGTACCCATGAGCTCTACTCGCGAAAAAAAACGTTTCATTGGAATATATTCACTATTCACTATATCAGTAGGAGTTGCGGGGGCTGTTTGAAAATTTGACCAGTTATATGGGATTTTTCTCACTTTACGGGGTCAAGGAACAACTTTTCCAACATCTCTACATATTCTCCATTAAAATATGCGTTGTGTTGCTGTTTGAAACATTAAAATCGTTCAATCCGGCTGTCGACCAAAAAAAAAAAATGCTTGTAACTGACCCCTGCAACGAAAACTAATTCTTCCAAGACGATTCGAAATTCTTTTTTACTTGAATTTTTTTTGTCGAAACTGAGTAGGATTTCGGGGGTACGATTCTAACTGACCTCCGCGACCAAAAATAATTTTTTCAGAACGATTTGAAATTTTTTTATTTAATGTTATTAATAACTACTTTTTAACGAAACCTCAGTCGAAAAATTGATATTCTTAATTTTCGTCTTATTTTGGCTTCTAGAATCTCCCATTAAAATTTTTCCCAGGGGTGGCCAAACACCCTGTATATATTAAATCAATATTAATGAAATTACACCTTGACCGAATTCATTTCAATCCCCCCACACTAATACATATATTGTGTGTAGCCCATAAATGGTTGAGAATGGAGTCACCTTTCCTATACTGGTATTATTAGATGGTCGCAGGTCCTGCATAAATTTCAATTTACATAATTTTTGTTTTGAGTAAACTCATTTTACTTTTTTGTATATTACCTAATGCAACTCATATTTTCCAGCCATGCGATGTAGAAATATTTAGACGATTAAAAGTTGCATGGCGAAAGGTAGTACAGGAACATAGACAAAGTACGTAGGTAGACTAAACCCATTACGAAGGTGAATTTCGCACCAATATATATATCATACCATATATAAATTCCATGAAGAAGGAAATGCTTTTAAAGCTTGTGGTGGCCTATGACCGTTTAACTCAAATACAATTTACTAGACAAAACGTATTTCAGAAAGAAGAAAATAAATTAGAATTCATGTCGCCAGATGAAACTGACATCAATGACAGCAATATAGGTAGTTTTACATAGCATTCAAGAGCATATTCCAGATGATCTGAGAGGGGAACAATTTTCTTTTCTATATAGAAAATATTAAAATACAATCGGGACACAACTAAGACACAACACAAGACACAACTCGCAGAGAGAAAGCACTGCTGATGTTCAACGCAGTGCAGTTCATAGTAACAGTAAAACCAATACCAGTGTAGAAGACTAATTTAACAACGTTTCGCTAGAAGAAACTAATATATGATATACTGATCATTAATTAACTTTAATATTTCATGACAATGATGCTTTTACTTTTTTCTAATGGGAATTGTTTTGTTTCCGATGGTACTGAAATCAAACTACATTAATTCTACAACGTTACTTTACTTATTTTCTCGTAAAGACAAAGATTCTTCAGAATCTATTCTGGATAAACATTATCAACATTATCAAAAAATTGAAAAAACAACAAAGAAAAGAAAAGAAAAGAAAAGAAATATAGAAAGGTGTGTGCAATCAAAGTTACATCAAAGACATGGAAATAGACTCAGCTTGAAAAAATAGAAGCAATTGATAACCAGGAAAAAGAAAAACAAAGAATGAAAGAAGAACGATTAGAAAAGAAAAAAACAAGCCGAGAAATTAAAAGAAGAAAAGCTATTGAAAAAAGAAAGAAAAACAGAAAAATGAAAAGGAAAAGGAGAAAGAAAAGCAAGACGAAGAGAAGGAGAAATGTAAAACTCAAACTAAAAATAAAAATAAAGTTAAGAACGTGAAAAGAAAATAATAAATAATATTATTGTGTTGTTTTTACAGGGTGAATGTAGTAACTGAACCAGGTGGTTATGACTATGCAACATTTTTATTAGCATCTTTTTCAAACTCCACTTGGAACAACACTGTACGTATGTATGTATGGGATTATCAGGAACCGTGTTTGTTCGTTAATCGGCACACTCGTATTTATTTCGTTAAACACAGTCACACCTACTACGTACTTTTCTTCAATCTTTCTCTCTTCCGTGCTGTCTTTTCTCGCTTTCTGGGTTATTCACCCATCAGCTGTTCGGCCGTACGCTCGCCGCGTGTTGACGGCTTTTTCGGCGGTAACCGTCTTCGCTCGTGCAAGCTCGTGGACAGCGAACGATTCGCTGTACGGCCAAAAATTCGTGCGCGATTTAATAATTTTCAACTGCACGGTTCCCTACATACAGGGTGTTCGGCCATCCATGGGAAAAATTTTAATGGGGGATTCTAGAGGTAAAAATAAGACGAAAATCAAGAATACCAATTAGTTGATGGAGGCACTGTTAAAAAGTTATTAATGTTTAAAGTTCCGCTCGTACTGAATTTTTTTCTCGAAAATGCGCAAGATTTCGGGGGTATGTCTATACATAAAAAATGATTGTCACCGACCCTCGCAACTGAAAATAATTTTTCACAGAACGATTTGAAATCTTTCTTTTTCATCGAAAAATATAGGCACCCGATTAGATTTTCGGTAAGGAATTTTTTTCTCGAAAGTGCGTAGGATTTCGGGGGTATGTGTAATGACCAAAAATGATTGTAATTGACCCCTGTAACCGAAAATAATTTTTTTAGAACGATTTGAAAAATTTGTTTTTCGCCGAAAAATATCAACACATACTCGAATTTTTTTCTCGAAACTGAGTAGGATTTCGAATATATGTCTATTCACTAAAAATGCTTGTAATTGATCTCCGCAGCCGAAAATAATTTTCCTGGAACGATTTGAAATTTTTGAATCAAATTGTTAATAACTTTTTAACGAAGCCTCCATCAACAAATTGGTATTCTTGATTTTCGTCTTAGTTTGGCCTCTAGAATATCCTATTAAAATGTTTCTCAGGGCTGGCCGAACACCCTCTATACTACTATGTTTACTAGATCCTGGGTTTTTTTCGGGTTTGAATCACGTAGTAATGTGGTAACAAACTGAAGCAGTCAATTAAACCTGGTTTCGATCAATATTTTAGAGGAACACACCGGTTAGGTCTGGGATTTGCGCGCATATGGCTTATACTTTCGCCTTTTTCGCAAACTTGTTGGCCAGATCCTGGGTATTTTCCGTGTTTGAAACACGTAGTAATGTGGTAACACACTGAAGCAGTCAATTAAACCTGGTTTCGATCAATATTTCAGAGGATAACACCGGTTAGGTCTGGGTTAGGTCTGGGATATGCGCGCATCTGGCTTATACTTTCGCCTTTTTCGCAAACTTGTTGGCTAGATCCTGGGTTTTTTTCGGTTTTGAATACCGCAGTAATGAGGTACCACATTGAAGCAGTCAATTAAACCTGGTTTCGATCAATATTTTAGAGGATAACGCCGGTTAGGTCTGGGTTAGGTCTGGGAAATGAGCGCATCTGGCTCATGATTTTGCCTTCTTCGCATACTTGTTGGCCAGATCCTGGGTTTTTTTCGTGTTTGAATCACGTAATAATGTGGTAACACACTGAAGCTGTCAATTAAACCTGGTTTCGATCAATATTTTAGAGGATAACACCGGTTAGGTCTGGGTTAGGTCTGGGTTATGCCCGCATCTGGCTCATGATTTTGCCTTCTTCGCATACTTGTTGGCCAGATCCTGGGTATTTTCCGTGTTTGAATCACGTAGTAATGTGGTGACACACTGAAGCAGTCAATTAAACCTGGTTTCGATCAATATTTTAGAGGATAACACCGGTTAGGTCTGGGTTAGGTCTGGGTTATGCCCGCATCTGGCTCATGATTTTGCCGTCTTCGCATACTTGTTGGCCAGATCCTGGGGTTTTTTCGTGTTTGAATCACGTAGTAATGTGGTGACACACTGAAGCAGTCAATTAAACCTGGTTTCGATCAATATTTTAGAGGATAACACCGGTTAGGTCTGGGTTAGGTCTGGGTTATGCCCGCATCTGGCTCATGATTTTGCCGTCTTCGCATACTTGTTGGCCAGATCCTGGGGTTTTTTCGTGTTTGAATCACGTAGTAATGTGGTGACACACTGAAGCAGTCAATTAAACCTGGTTTCGATCAATATTTTAGAGGATAACACCGGTTAGGTCTGGGTTATGCCCGCATCTGGCTCATGATTTTGCCTTCTTCGCATACTTGTTGGCCAGATCCTGGGTTTTTTTCATGTTTGAATCACGTAGTAATGTGGTAACACACTGAAGCAGTCAATTAAACCTGGTTTCGATCAATATTTCAGAGGATAACACCGGTTAGGTCTGGGTTATGCCCGCATCTGGCTCATGATTTTGCCGTCTTCGCATACTTGTTGGCCAGATCCTGGGGTTTTTTCGTGTTTGAATCACGTAGTAATGTGGTGACACACTGAAGCAGTCAATTAAACCTGGTTTCGATCAATATTTTAGAGGATAACGCCGGTTAGGTCTGGGTTAGGTCTGGGTTATGCCCGCATCTGGCTCATGATTTTGCCTTCTTCGCATACTTGTTGGCCAGATCCTGGGGTTTTTTCGTGTTTGAATCACGTAGTAATGTGGTGACACACTGAAGCAGTCAATTAAACCTGGTTTCGATCAATATTTTAGAGGATAACACCGGTTAGGTCTGGGTTAGGTCTGGGTTATGCCCGCATCTGGCTCATGATTTTGCCTTCTTCGCATACTTGTTGGCCAGATCCTGGGTATTTTCCGTGTTTGAATCACGTAGTAATGTGGTGACAGACTGAAGCAGTCAATTAAACCTGGTTTCGATCAATATTTTAGAGGATAACACCGGTTAGGTCTGGGTTAGGTCTGGGTTATGCCCGCATCTGGCTCATGATTTTGCCGTCTTCGCATACTTGTTGGCCAGATCCTGGGGTTTTTTCGTGTTTGAATCACGTAGTAATGTGGTGACACACTGAAGCAGTCAATTAAACCTGGTTTCGATCAATATTTTAGAGGATAACACCGGTTAGGTCTGGGTTAGGTCTGGGTTATGCCCGCATCTGGCTCATGATTTTGCCGTCTTCGCATACTTGTTGGCCAGATCCTGGGGTTTTTTCGTGTTTGAAGCACGTAGTAATGTGGTGACACACTGAAGCAGTCGATTAAACCTGGTTTCGATCAATATTTTAGAGGATAACACCGGTTAGGTCTGGGTTAGGTCTGGGTTATGCCCGCATCTGGCTCATGATTTTGCCTTCTTCGCATACTTGTTGGCCAGATCCTGGGTTTTTTTCATGTTTGAATCACGTAGTAATGTGGTAACACACTGAAGCAGTCAATTAAACCTGGTTTCGATCAATATTTTAGAGGATAACACCGGTTAGGTCTGGGTTAGGACTGGGTTATGCCCGCATCTGGCTCATGATTTTGCCGTCTTCGCATACTTGTTGGCCAGATCCTGGGGTTTTTTCGTGTTTGAATCACGTAGTAATGTGGTAACACACTGGAGCAGTCAATTAAACCTGGTTTCGATCAATATTTCAGAGGATAACACCGGTTAGGTCTGGGTTATGCCCGCATCTGGCTCATGATTTTGCCGTCTTCGCATACTTGTTGGCCAGATCCTGGGGTTTTTTCGTGTTTGAATCACGTAGTAATGTGGTGACACACTGAAGCAGTCAATTAAACCTGGTTTCGATCAATATTTTAGAGGATAACGCCGGTTAGGTCTGGGTTAGGTCTGGGTTATGCCCGCATCTGGCTCATGATTTTGCCGTCTTCGCATACTTGTTGGCCAGATCCTGGGGTTTTTTCGTGTTTGAATCACGTAATAATGTGGTAACACACTGAAGCTGTCAATTAAACCTGGTTTCGATCAATATTTTAGAGGATAACACCGGTTAGGTCTGGGTTAGGTCTGGGTTATGCCCGCATCTGGCTCATGATTTTGCCGTCTTCGCATACTTGTTGGCCAGATCCTGGGTATTTTCCGTGTTTGAATCACGTAGTAATGTGGTAACACACTGAAGCAGTCAATTAAACCTGGTTTCGATCAATATTTCAGAGGATAACACCGGTTAGGTCTGGGTTAGGTCTGGGTTATGCCCGCATCTGGCTCATGATTTTGCCTTCTTCGCATACTTGTTGGCCAGATCCTGGGTTTTTTTCGTGTTTGAATCACGTAGTAATGTGGTAATACACTGAAGCAGTCAATTAAACCTGGTTTCGATCAATATTTCAGAGGATAACACCGGTTAGAACTGGGTTTCGTCTGGGTTATGTCCGCACCTGGCTCATGATTTTGCCATCTTCGCATACTTGTTGGCCAGATCTTGGGTTTTTTTCGTGTTTGAATCATGTAGTAATGTGGTAACACACTGAAGCAGTCAATTAAACCTGGTTTCGATCAATATTTCAGAGGATAACACCGGTTAGGTCTGGGTTAGGTCTGGGTTATGCCCGCATCTGGCTCATGATTTTGCCTTCTTCGCATACTTGTTGGCCAGATCTTGGGTTTTTTTCGTGTTTGAATCACGTAGTAATGTGGTAACACACTGAAGCAGTCAATTAAACCTGGTTTCGATCAATATTTTAGAGGATAACACCGGTTAGGTCTGGGTTAGGTCTGGGTTATGCCCGCATCTGGCTCATGATTTTGCCTTCTTCGCATACTTGTTGGCCAGATCCTGGGTATTTTCCGTGTTTGAATCACGTAGTAATGTGGTGACACACTGAAGCAGTCAATTAAACCTGGTTTCGATCAATATTTTAGAGGATAACACCGGTTAGGTCTGGGTGAGGTCTGGGTTATGCCCGCATCTGGCTCATGATTTTGCCGTCTTCGCATACTTGTTGGCCAGATCCTGGGGTTTTTCCGTGTTTGAATCACGTAGTAATGTGGTGACACACTGAAGCAGTCAATTAAACCTGGTTTCGATCAATATTTTAGAGGATAACACCGGTTAGGTCTGGGTTATGTCTGGGTTATGCCCGCATCTGGCTCATGATTTTGCCTTCTTCGCATACTTGTTGGCCAGATCTTGGGTTTTTTTCGTGTTTGAATCACGTAGTAATGTGGTGACACACTGAAGCAGTCAATTAAACCTGGTTTCGATCAATATTTTAGAGGATAACACCGGTTAGGTCTGGGTTAGGTCTGGGTTATGCCCGCATCTGGCTCATGATTTTGCCTTCTTCGCATACTTGTTGGCCAGATCCTGGGTATTTTCCGTGTTTGAATCACGTAGTAATGTGGTGACACACTGAAGCAGTCAATTAAACCTGGTTTCGATCAATATTTTAGAGGATAACACCGGTTAGGTCTGGGTGAGGTCTGGGTTATGCCCGCATCTGGCTCATGATTTTGCCGTCTTCGCATACTTGTTGGCCAGATCCTGGGGTTTTTCCGTGTTTGAATCACGTAGTAATGTGGTGACACACTGAAGCAGTCAATTAAACCTGGTTTCGATCAATATTTTAGAGGATAACACCGGTTAGGTCTGGGTTAGGTCTGGGTTATGCCCGCATCTGGCTCATGATTTTGCCTTCTTCGCATACTTGTTGGCCAGATCTTGGGTTTTTTTCGTGTTTGAATCACGTAGTAATGTGGTAACACACTGAAGCAGTCAATTAAACCTGGTTTCGATCAATATTTTAGAGGATAACACCGGTTAGGTCTGGGTTAGGTCTGGGTTATGCCCGCATCTGGCTCATGATTTTGCCTTCTTCGCATACTTGTTGGCCAGATCCTGGGTATTTTCCGTGTTTGAATCACGTAGTAATGTGGTGACACTCTGAAGCAGTCAATTAAACCTGGTTTCGATCAATATTTCAGAGGATAACGCCGGTTAGGTCTGGGTTAGGTCTGGGAAATGAGCGCATCTGGCTCATGATTTTGCCTTCTTCGCATACTTGTTGGCCAGATCCTGGGTTTTTTTCGTGTTTGAATCACGTAATAATGTGGTAACACACTGAAGCTGTCAATTAAACCTGGTTTCGATCAATATTTTAGAGGATAACACCGGTTAGGTCTGGGTTAGGTCTGGGTTATGCCCGCATCTGGCTCATGATTTTGCCTTCTTCGCATACTTGTTGGCCAGATCCTGGGTATTTTCCGTGTTTGAATCACGTAGTAATGTGGTGACACACTGAAGCAGTCAATTAAACCTGGTTTCGATCAATATTTTAGAGGATAACACCGGTTAGGTCTGGGTTAGGTCTGGGTTATGCCCGCATCTGGCTCATGATTTTGCCGTCTTCGCATACTTGTTGGCCAGATCCTGGGGTTTTTTCGTGTTTGAATCACGTAGTAATGTGGTAACACACTGAAGCAGTCAATTAAACCTGGTTTCGATCAATATTTCAGAGGATAACACCGGTTAGGTCTGGGTTATGCCCGCATCTGGCTCATGATTTTGCCGTCTTCGCATACTTGTTGGCCAGATCCTGGGGTTTTTTCGTGTTTGAATCACGTAGTAATGTGGTGACACACTGAAGCAGTCAATTAAACCTGGTTTCGATCAATATTTTAGAGGATAACGCCGGTTAGGTCTGGGTTAGGTCTGGGTTATGCCCGCATCTGGCTCATGATTTTGCCTTCTTCGCATACTTGTTGGCCAGATCCTGGGGTTTTTTCGTGTTTGAATCACGTAGTAATGTGGTGACACACTGAAGCAGTCAATTAAACCTGGTTTCGATCAATATTTTAGAGGATAACGCCGGTTAGGTCTGGGTTAGGTCTGGGTTATGCCCGCATCTGGCTCATGATTTTGCCGTCTTCGCATACTTGTTGGCCAGATCCTGGGGTTTTTTCGTGTTTGAATCACGTAATAATGTGGTAACACACTGAAGCTGTCAATTAAACCTGGTTTCGATCAATATTTTAGAGGATAACACCGGTTAGGTCTGGGTTAGGTCTGGGTTATGCCCGCATCTGGCTCATGATTTTGCCTTCTTCGCATACTTGTTGGCCAGATCCTGGGTATTTTCCGTGTTTGAATCACGTAGTAATGTGGTGACACACTGAAGCAGTCAATTAAACCTGGTTTCGATCAATATTTTAGAGGATAACACCGGTTAGGTCTGGGTTAGGTCTGGGTTATGCCCGCATCTGGCTCATGATTTTGCCGTCTTCGCATACTTGTTGGCCAGATCCTGGGTATTTTCCGTGTTTGAATCACGTAGTAATGTGGTAACACACTGAAGCAGTCAATTAAACCTGGTTTCGATCAATATTTCAGAGGATAACACCGAATAGGTCTGGGTTAGGTCTGGGTCATGCCCGCATCTGGCTCATGATTTTGCCTTCTTCGCATACTTGTTGGCCAGATCCTGGGTTTTTTTCGTGTTTGAATCACGTAGTAATGTGGTAATACACTGAAGCAGTCAATTAAACCTGGTTTCGATCAATATTTCAGAGGATAACACCGGTTAGAACTGGGTTTCGTCTGGGTTATGTCCGCACCTGGCTCATGATTTTGCCATCTTCGCATACTTGTTGGCCAGATCTTGGGTTTTTTTCGTGTTTGAATCATGTAGTAATGTGGTAACACACTGAAGCAGTCAATTAAACCTGGTTTCGATCAATATTTCAGAGGATAACACCGGTTAGGTCTGGGTTAGGTCTGGGTTATGCCCGCATCTGGCTCATGATTTTGCCTTCTTCGCATACTTGTTGGCCAGATCTTGGGTTTTTTTCGTGTTTGAATCACGTAGTAATGTGGTAACACACTGAAGCAGTCAATTAAACCTGGTTTCGATCAATATTTTAGAGGATAACACCGGTTAGGTCTGGGTTAGGTCTGGGTTATGCCCGCATCTGGCTCATGATTTTGCCTTCTTCGCATACTTGTTGGCCAGATCCTGGGTATTTTCCGTGTTTGAATCACGTAGTAATGTGGTGACACACTGAAGCAGTCAATTAAACCTGGTTTCGATCAATATTTTAGAGGATAACACCGGTTAGGTCTGGGTGAGGTCTGGGTTATGCCCGCATCTGGCTCATGATTTTGCCTTCTTCGCATACGTGTTGGCCAGATCCTGCGTTTTTTTCGTGTTTGAATCACGTACTAATGTGGTAACACACTGAAGCAGTCAATTAAACCTGGTTTCGATCAATATTTTAGAGGATAACACCGGTTAGGTCTTGGTTAGGTCTGGGTTATACCAGCATCTGGCTCATGATTTTGCCTTCTTCGCATACGTGTTGGCCACGTGTTGACGATAAAACTGTAAGATAAAGGATGAATTAAGTTCCAAGTCCCTAAAATTTTCCAAATCATAGATTTAAAAATGATTTAGATATTTACATGATTTTAGTGTGGGTATTTATACAAGTATGTAAATCTCTATTTATGCATAACATGTTACCCCTAAATGGGCAAGTTAATGAATTATATACATGTTAATTGTATAATAATAACCCTTTGTTCCTCATAAAAATTCACAACTGAATTGCTATCATTCTAAAAAAATCCATCCCAAAATATATTATCAAAACTAGTAATAAATTATTTGAACAAGGTGATAACAGATTTGAAATATTTAATAAAATTTAAATACCAGTAGTATTAATAAAAGATAATATTAATACTATTTTGACACTGTTATTTGATTTTAATATTAATTATAGATACTTTGATTATTGATTTATTAAAACATAAAGTTAATGAAGTCCCAGTAGATTATAAATATTTTAAAGAGCATGAATTAGCATAGAATTTCATAAAAAATTTGATGAGTGATAGAAGTAACTTGAATAATCTGAATTTTGTAGCTTTTACTATATCTTTGGATATGGAATCACAGATTCATTTTATTAATAAAAATAGAGATAGTACTGATGATTTACTCAGACTCGTTAAAGTAAGTGGGCCAAGTGGGAAGAATATTAAGATAGATGGATAGATATTGGTAAAAGTATTCTTCTTGTCCTTATATAGGAAATCTTTAATATTACAAATAAACTCTTTCTGTAAAATCTTGAACTTATCATTATAATTTATAGAATTAAAGTCAACGCATCTAATAATGAAAGTGAACTGAAGTATTTTATAGACTTGTCAAGAACGTTTTTTGGTATATTCCTAGCAAACGACCCGTTCAACGATCGGGATGAGTTATACGTAATTCGATTCGTCTAATTCAGTATATTATTTCATTAGTATATGCATTTCATTATCTGCGGAAATTCGGTATTTTTACAAAGTAACTAAGTATTTTAAATATATTCTGATAGGTTCACAGGTGGAAACAAGTGACTGTCGTTACCTGTGTTCAAAATGCCAGCTAGTAAAATGCTAATTTGTTAACAATAACATTTGTTGAATGAAATTTCTGCTATTTCTGCAAATATCTCATTGAATAAATCACCATCTTTCTATTATATATACATTTACTAAATACATAATGGCTCAGGTATCCAATGAAGTTACTCTTATTGGAAATATAAAATATTGATAGTATTATATGTTAGAAAAAAGTGGTGTCTTCAATTTAATTCATGTAAGCATCAGTAATGAGATCTTGAAAATTGACGCTGTGATTAATTTTCAAATGGCCTCTGTGCCATTATTTCTACAACAAAATGTTGATTCATCAGTCTCTATCTACTCTACCCTTCCACAATTGCTGCGCAGTATTTTTATTTAATGTTAGTTATATAATATATCACGACATTGCTCATAATTATACGTTAGCATATATGGTAATTTTAAAACAATATCTGTAACTGAGTTTGTTTTTAGAAAACCACGTTCTTTGCTTTTCAAATATCTTTATATAATGCAATGGCTTTTAAAAACTAAGGGTATAAACATCTCACCGTAAACCGTAAATAGTTTACATTTTAAAGATCCAGAAACAGGCGCTCATACGAATAAAACAGAAACTACGTGGAAGCATAGTAAACACTTTTTGCCTGAATATTGTCGGTTAGTATTTGCAGTTCCACACGTTTTTTAATATGTTTTTCTAACATATAATACAAAATAATAAATATTATATTTTCTATTTTCAGCAAAAAAGATAATTTCATTGGGTACTTAAGCCATTACGTGTTTTATAAACCTTCCAAGCAAGGAAAGGATGATTTATTTAATCAGTTCTTAAAAGAAATTTCAGAAATTTCATTTGATGATGATTGATTCTGTAAAAAATCAAAATATACCAGACTTAGATGATAATGAAATTTAATAATAAAAACAAGTTAAGCCAACGTACTGCGTGCAATAGTAATTTACTATATATTGTAAACACTGTCAGCGGCGGGGAGACATTTTTTACTGTTGCTGCATGTACTGTCTACATACCTGGTTTTAATACTGTCCACCTGACCGACTCGTGGAAGTTCTATGCCTAAAAAAATGATTTTTATGCATCATACAAATTCTTCTACAAATTCCCATTTGACAATGTAGAATAGATCCAATTAGATAAATTATTTATAATTTTTAAAATGAACATAGCAACGATTTAATGTTAATCATTACATTACCAATCTTTCCAGATATTAGTTTAAAACCATCACCAACTTTAATATCAACCGGGTTTTGTAGATTTTTGGATTCATAAAAGTACTCATCTGTGTTTATTATGTGATCTGAGCAACCACTATCTAGTAGCCATTTAATATTTCTACTTCTTCTATTTTGCTACTTTTCATTACTTCAACCTTGAATGAATTGTAATTTCTACTGTCATCTAGACTCGAATTTCCAGCCACTTTTCTATCGTGTCTATTTTGTATATGTTTGAAAAGGTTGCCTTTTGTAATAATTATTAAAGTTTTCTGGGCAGTAACGTTGGATGTGCCCTGACTTATTACACTGACTTAACATACCGCTTCAGTAGTCGTTGCACTGCTATGCTGATTATCCTTTGAATTGAGATACTTGTTCTGATTGCGTTGTACGTGTCGAAACCTATGACCTCTAGGATTTTTAGTTAAATTTGAACTAAACGTGCGAGTGTAATTTCTGCTGTACTCAAAGTAGTAACTTTTACCGTTTCTCTTTTGATACTCTAACAGTAATTTAGATTTTACATACTCAACTGTTTTCTCCTTCGTTGGCAGTGCATCAATAATATCAACAATACGTGAGAAGTTAACGTTAATAACAGATAATTCAATTTATCCTCTTCATTCACAGTCTCACCAGTATTTTTGAGCCTATTTATATGCGTTTCAAATTCGTTAAAGAAGTCACTTGGATTTTCACCTTCTTTCATTTTTAATTCTAACAATCTTCTTTTACACAATAGCTTTACTGCACTGTTTTTAACTAGATAAATTTCGTCAAGCTTTGCAATCATATTTTTCGCAGTCGTTTCTGATATTATTAATTCTAACTGAGTGTTTGAAATACTGTTTACGATGTAACTTTTTGCTTTAATTTCCTTTTTTATTCCAATCTTCGACTCTTATTTCAGCCGGTCTTTCATCATGTAGAATAACCTCGTTACAGTCTTTCATTTCTAAAAATAAATTTAGCCTGAATTTCCAGTTCCATAAAATATTTGTAACATGAAATCGTCCTTTTTTTCACTTGCCATGCTTCAAACTTAGGTTATCTTCCTTTCACAACTAAATTTCTTTTCTTTACTGTTAACGAACAAACCACGGACCTCTGCTACCATGTTAAAATACTGTTTATATTATTTATTATAATGAATCTTGTTACAAAACAAACACACTTATTTTCCATTGTGAAAAGAAAACTTAAAAACTAAAAGAACATTCCTCGACGTGTGCTTCTCTCACAAACACACACACACACTCCTAAACACTAAACAAACTAACGAATTTTAAGTCATATTTCTAACAATAACAGTAACAGTTTATAAAAAAATAACGAATTTCCACAGATGCATAGAAATGCATATCAATAATGTACTGAATTAGGCGAATCGAATAATGTATAACTCACCCCGATCCGTGAACGGGCCTAGCGTTTGCTAGGAATATAATGTTCCATAACTTTTCAACAAAGTCTAAAATTTTTCCCAAGGGTTTTTGAATACCTATACACTGTATAGATATCCTGTTTCCTTCAACCGAACGACATGTGTCCCTAAAAAATATATTTATAAAGTAAGTCGGTCAAGTAGGAAGAATATTCAGATATTTAAGAATATGAATATATTGGTAAAAATATCCATTCCTCTTACCTTTATGTCCTGTGTATTGGATAATATAGATTTACATACTTTTACCGCTGAATTCGAAATTCTGAACTAAACATAGGTACAGGACTCGTAAAAACCGTTTTTTATTCTTTTTATAGTTTTATCTGTTTTCCAAAAAACAACCAATTAAATTAAGTTGCAAGAATGCAAAAGCGATAAAACTTACAGAGGCTTTAATAGAAAATTATAAAACAAAATGTTTACTTAAGACTTTACCTTTTGTAAAAACCGGCGATATTGACTGTGTGTGTGTAAATCGTCGTACGTTCGTGCCCGGTGCAGTAAAACACGTGCATCGATCTAGGTTACGTACGTTCCTCACGTGCCACTTTCTCAATCTATACTTTTACATAAAAATTACTTAGAAAATCACTCCTACTCCTCATTTGGACAGAATTTTTACTTTCATGATTTTAGCGAAAAGTCGTTTTCCTGCTCGGGGAACACATATGTACAGGGTGTTCGGCCACCCCTGGGAAAAATTTTAATGGGGGATTCTAGATGCCAAAATACGAAAATACAGACGAAAATCAAGAATACCAATTTGTTGATAGAGGCTACGTTGAAAAGTTATTAACAATTAAACTCAAAAATTTCAAATCGTTCTGGAAAAATTGTTATCGGTTGCGGGGGTCAATTGCAATCATTTTTGGTGAATACACATACCTCCGAAATCTTACCCACTTTCGAGATAAAAATTCGAGAATGTGTGAAATTTTTTCGATGGAAAAGAAAAATTTCAAATCGTTTTGGAAAAATTGTTATCGGTTGCGGGGGTTACTTACAACCATTTTGGGTGAATCGTCATACCCCCCTAATCATGCGCATTTTCGAGAAAGAAATTCAGTACGGGCGGAACTTTAAACGTTAATAACTTTTTAATAAAGCCTCCATTAACAAATTGGTATTCTTGATTTTCGTCTTACTTTGGTCTCTAGAATCCCCTGGGAGAAATTGTAATGGGAGATTCTAGAGGTTAAAGTAGGATGAAAATCAAGAATACCAATTTGTTGATGGAGTAATACGATACTAAACAAGTTATTGACGTTTAAAGTTCCGCTCTTACTTTCGAATTTTTTTCTCGAAAATGCGCAGGATTTCGTATGTGGTATGTCTATTCACCGAAAATAATTGTAATTGACCCCCGAAACCGAAAGTAATTTTTTCAGAACGATTTGAAATTTTCTTTTTCTTTCGTCGAAAAATTTAGGCACTGTCTGTCGATTTTTCTTAAAAATTCCTTTCTGATTTTTATTCAGTTTGTAAAATAGTTGTTTAATAATACTCTTTGTGTAGGTACCCATGAGCTCTACTCGCGAAAAAAAACGTTTCATTGGAATATATTCACTATTCACTATATCAGTAGGAGTTGCGGGGGCTGTTTGAAAATTTGACCAGTTATATGGGATTTTTCTCACTTTACGGGGTCAAGGAACAACTTTTCCAACATCTCTACATATTCTCCATTAAAATATGCGTTGTGTTGCTGTTTGAAACATTAAAATCGTTCAATCCGGCTGTCGACCAAAAAAAAAAAATGCTTGTAACTGACCCCTGCAACGAAAACTAATTCTTCCAAGACGATTCGAAATTCTTTTTTACTTGAATTTTTTTTGTCGAAACTGAGTAGGATTTCGGGGGTACGA
This sequence comes from Colletes latitarsis, assembly GCF_051014445.1. NCBI lineage: Eukaryota > Metazoa > Arthropoda > Insecta > Hymenoptera > Colletidae > Colletes > Colletes latitarsis. Next base: position 10,215,865 of record NC_135142.1, read on the forward strand.
TTCTAACTGACCTCCGCGACCAAAAATAATTTTTTCAGAACGATTTGAAATTTTTTTATTTAATGTTATTAATAACTACTTTTTAACGAAACCTCAGTCGAAAAATTGATATTCTTAATTTTCGTCTTATTTTGGCTTCTAGAATCTCCCATTAAAATTTTTCCCAGGGGTGGCCAAACACCCTGTATATATTAAATCAATATTAATGAAATTACACCTTGACCGAATTCATTTCAATCCCCACACTAATACATATATTGTGTGTATGTACCATAAATGGTCGAGAATGGAGTCACCTTTCCTATACTGGTATTATTAGATGGTCGCAGGTCCTGCATAAATTTCAATTTACATAATTTTTGTTTTGAGTAAACTCATTTTACTTTTTTGTATATTATTACCTAATGCAACTCATATTTTCCAGCCATGCGATGTAGGAATATTTAGAAGATTAAAAGTTGCATGGCGAAAGGTAGTACAGGAACATAGACAAAGTACGTAGGTAGACTAAACCCATTACGAAGGTGAATTTCGCACCAATATATATATCATACCATATATAAATTCCATGAAGAAGGAAATGCTTTTAAAGCTTGTGGTGGCCTATGACCGTTTAACTCAAATACAATTTACTAGACAAAACGTATTTCAGAAAGAAGAAAATAAATTAGAATTCATGTCGCCAGATGAAACTGACATCAATGACAGCAATATAGGTAGTTTTACATAGCATTCAAGAGCATATTCCAGATGATCTGAGAGGGGAACAATTTTCTTTTCTATATAGAAAATATTAAAATACAATCGGGACACAACTAAGACACAACACAAGACACAACTCGCAGAGAGAAAGCACTGCTGATGTTCAACGCAGTGCAGTTCATAGTAACAGTAAAACCAATACCAGTGTAGAAGACTAATTTAACAACGTTTCGCTAGAAGAAACTAATATATGATATACTGATCATTAATTAACTTTAATATTTCATGACAATGATGCTTTTACTTTTTTCTAATGGGAATTGTTTTGTTTCCGATGGTACTGAAATCAAACTACATTAATTCTACAACGTTACTTTACTTATTTTCTCGTAAAGACAAAGATTCTTCAGAATCTATTCTGGATAAACATTATCAACATTATCAAAAAATTGAAAAAACAACAAAGAAAAGAAAAGAAAAGAAAAGAAATATAGAAAGGTGTGTGCAATCAAAGTTACATCAAAGACATGGAAATAGACTCAGCTTGAAAAAATAGAAGCAATTGATAACCAGGAAAAAGAAAAACAAAGAATGAAAGAAGAACGATTAGAAAAGAAAAAAACAAGCCGAGAAATTAAAAGAAGAAAAGCTATTGAAAAAAGAAAGAAAAACAGAAAAATGAAAAGGAAAAGGAGAAAGAAAAGCAAGACGAAGAGAAGGAGAAATGTAAAACTCAAACTAAAAATAAAAATAAAGTTAAGAACGTGAAAAGAAAATAATAAATAATATTATTGTGTTGTTTTTACAGGGTGAATGTAGTAACTGAACCAGGTGGTTATGACTATGCAACATTTTTATTAGCATCTTTTTCAAACTCCACTTGGAACAACACTGTACGTATGTATGTATGGGATTATCAGGAACCGTGTTTGTTCGTTAATCGGCACACTCGTATTTATTTCGTTAAACACAGTCACACCTACTACGTACTTTTCTTCAATCTTTCTCTCTTCCGTGCTGTCTTTTCTCGCTTTCTGGGTTATTCACCCATCAGCTGTTCGGCCGTACGCTCGCCGCGTGTTGACGGCTTTTTCGGCGGTAACCGTCTTCGCTCGTGCAAGCTCGTGGACAGCGAACGATTCGCTGTTCGGCCAAAAATTCGTGCGCGATTTAATAATTTTCAACTGCACGGTTCCCTACATACAGGGTGTTCGGCCATCCATGGGAAAAATTTTAATGGGGGATTCTAGAGGTCAAAATAAGACGAAAATCAAGAATACCAATTTGTTGATGGAGGCACTATTAAAAAGTTATTAATGTTTAAAGTTCCGCTCGTACTGAATTTTTTTCTCGAAAATGCGCAAGATTACGGGGGTATGTCTATACATAAAAAATGATTGTCACCGACCCTCGCAACTGAAAATAATTTTTCACAGAACGATTTGAAATCTTTCTTTTTCATCGAAAAATATAGGCACCCGATTAGATTTTCGGTAAGGAATTTTTTTCTCGAAAGTGCGTAGGATTTCGGGGGTATGTGTAATGACCAAAAATGATTGTAATTGACCCCTGTAACCGAAAATAATTTTTTTAGAACGATTTGAAAAATTTGTTTTTCGCCGAAAAATATCAACACATACTCGAATTTTTTTCTCGAAACTGAGTAGGATTTCGAATATATGTCTATTCACTAAAAATGCTTGTAATTGATCTCCGCAGCCGAAAATAATTTTCCTGGAACGATTTGAAATTTTTGAATCAAATTGTTAATAACTTTTTAACGAAGCCTCCATCAACAAATTGGTATTCTTGATTTTCGTCTTAGTTTGGCCTCTAGAATATCCTATTAAAATGTTTCTCAGGGCTGGCCGAACACCCTCTATACTACTATGTTTACTAGATCCTGGGTTTTTTTCGGGTTTGAATCACGTAGTAATGTGGTAACAAACTGAAGCAGTCAATTAAACCTGGTTTCGATCAATATTTTAGAGGAACACACCGGTTAGGTCTGGGATTTGCGCGCATATGGCTTATACTTTCGCCTTTTTCGCAAACTTGTTGGCCAGATCCTGGGTATTTTCCGTGTTTGAAACACGTAGTAATGTGGTAACACACTGAAGCAGTCAATTAAACCTGGTTTCGATCAATATTTCAGAGGATAACACCGGTTAGGTCTGGGTTAGGTCTGGGATATGCGCGCATCTGGCTTATACTTTCGCCTTTTTCGCAAACTTGTTGGCTAGATCCTGGGTTTTTTTCGGTTTTGAATACCGCAGTAATGAGGTACCACATTGAAGCAGTCAATTAAACCTGGTTTCGATCAATATTTTAGAGGATAACGCCGGTTAGGTCTGGGTTAGGTCTGGGAAATGAGCGCATCTGGCTCATGATTTTGCCTTCTTCGCATACTTGTTGGCCAGATCCTGGGTTTTTTTCGTGTTTGAATCACGTAATAATGTGGTAACACACTGAAGCTGTCAATTAAACCTGGTTTCGATCAATATTTTAGAGGATAACACCGGTTAGGTCTGGGTTAGGTCTGGGTTATGCCCGCATCTGGCTCATGATTTTGCCTTCTTCGCATACTTGTTGGCCAGATCCTGGGTATTTTCCGTGTTTGAATCACGTAGTAATGTGGTGACACACTGAAGCAGTCAATTAAACCTGGTTTCGATCAATATTTTAGAGCATAACACCGGTTAGGTCTGGGTTAGGTCTGGGTTATGCCCGCATCTGGCTCATGATTTTGCCGTCTTCGCATACTTGTTGGCCAGATCCTGGGGTTTTTTCGTGTTTGAATCACGTAGTAATGTGGTGACACACTGAAGCAGTCAATTAAACCTGGTTTCGATCAATATTTTAGAGGATAACACCGGTTAGGTCTGGGTTAGGTCTGGGTTATGCCCGCATCTGGCTCATGATTTTGCCGTCTTCGCATACTTGTTGGCCAGATCCTGGGGTTTTTTCGTGTTTGAATCACGTAGTAATGTGGTGACACACTGAAGCAGTCAATTAAACCTGGTTTCGATCAATATTTTAGAGGATAACACCGGTTAGGTCTGGGTTAGGTCTGGGTTATGCCCGCATCTGGCTCATGATTTTGCCGTCTTCGCATACTTGTTGGCCAGATCCTGGGGTTTTTTCGTGTTTGAATCACGTAGTAATGTGGTGACACACTGAAGCAGTCAATTAAACCTGGTTTCGATCAATATTTTAGAGGATAACACCGGTTAGGTCTGGGTTAGGTCTGGGTTATGCCCGCATCTGGCTCATGATTTTGCCTTCTTCGCATACTTGTTGGCCAGATCCTGGGTTTTTTTCATGTTTGAATCACGTAGTAATGTGGTAACACACTGAAGCAGTCAATTAAACCTGGTTTCGATCAATATTTTAGAGGATAACACCGGTTAGGTCTGGGTTAGGACTGGGTTATGCCCGCATCTGGCTCATGATTTTGCCGTCTTCGCATACTTGTTGGCCAGATCCTGGGGTTTTTTCGTGTTTGAATCACGTAGTAATGTGGTAACACACTGAAGCAGTCAATTAAACCTGGTTTCGATCAATATTTCAGAGGATAACACCGGTTAGGTCTGGGTTATGCCCGCATCTGGCTCATGATTTTGCCGTCTTCGCATACTTGTTGGCCAGATCCTGGGGTTTTTTCGTGTTTGAATCACGTAGTAATGTGGTGACACACTGAAGCAGTCAATTAAACCTGGTTTCGATCAATATTTTAGAGGATAACGCCGGTTAGGTCTGGGTTAGGTCTGGGTTATGCCCGCATCTGGCACATGATTTTGCCTTCTTCGCATACTTGTTGGCCAGATCCTGGGTATTTTCCGTGTTTGAATCACGTAGTAATGTGGTGACACACTGAAGCAGTCAATTAAACCTGGTTTCGATCAATATTTTAGAGGATAACACCGGTTAGGTCTGGGTTAGGTCTGGGTTATGCCCGCATCTGGCTCATGATTTTGCCTTCTTCGCATACTTGTTGGCCAGATCCTGGGTATTTTCCGTGTTTGAATCACGTAGTAATGTGGTGACACACTGAAGCAGTCAATTAAACCTGGTTTCGATCAATATTTTAGAGGATAACACCGGTTAGGTCTGGGTTAGGTCTGGGTTATGCCCGCATCTGGCTCATGATTTTGCCGTCTTCGCATACTTGTTGGCCAGATCCTGGGGTTTTTTCGTGTTTGAATCACGTAGTAATGTGGTGACACACTGAAGCAGTCAATTAAACCTGGTTTCGATCAATATTTTAGAGGATAACACCGGTTAGGTCTGGGTTAGGTCTGGGTTATGCCCGCATCTGGCTCATGATTTTGCCGTCTTCGCATACTTGTTGGCCAGATCCTGGGGTTTTTTCGTGTTTGAATCACGTAGTAATGTGGTGACACACTGAAGCAGTCAATTAAACCTGGTTTCGATCAATATTTTAGAGGATAACACCGGTTAGGTCTGGGTTAGGACTGGGTTATGCCCGCATCTGGCTCATGATTTTGCCGTCTTCGCATACTTGTTGGCCAGATCCTGGGGTTTTTTCGTGTTTGAATCACGTAGTAATGTGGTAACACACTGAAGCAGTCAATTAAACCTGGTTTCGATCAATATTTTAGAGGATAACACCGGTTAGGTCTGGGTTATGCCCGCATCTGGCTCATGATTTTGCCTTCTTCGCATACTTGTTGGCCAGATCTTGGGTTTTTTTCGTGTTTGAATCACGTAGTAATGTGGTGACACACTGAAGCAGTCAATTAAACCTGGTTTCGATCAATATTTTAGAGGATAACACCGGTTAGGTCTGGGTTAGGTCTGGGTTATGCCCGCATCTGGCTCATGATTTTGCCTTCTTCGCATACTTGTTGGCCAGATCCTGGGTATTTTCCGTGTTTGAATCACGTAGTAATGTGGTGACACACTGAAGCAGTCAATTAAACCTGGTTTCGATCAATATTTTAGAGGATAACACCGGTTAGGTCTGGGTGAGGTCTGGGTTATGCCCGCATCTGGCTCATGATTTTGCCGTCTTCGCATACTTGTTGGCCAGATCCTGGGGTTTTTCCGTGTTTGAATCACGTAGTAATGTGGTGACACACTGAAGCAGTCAATTAAACCTGGTTTCGATCAATATTTTAGAGGATAACACCGGTTAGGTCTGGGTTAGGTCTGGGTTATGCCCGCATCTGGCTCATGATTTTGCCTTCTTCGCATACTTGTTGGCCAGATCTTGGGTTTTTTTCGTGTTTGAATCACGTAGTAATGTGGTAACACACTGAAGCAGTCAATTAAACCTGGTTTCGATCAATATTTTAGAGGATAACACCGGTTAGGTCTGGGTTAGGTCTGGGTTATGCCCGCATCTGGCTCATGATTTTGCCTTCTTCGCATACTTGTTGGCCAGATCCTGGGTATTTTCCGTGTTTGAATCACGTAGTAATGTGGTGACACACTGAAGCAGTCAATTAAACCTGGTTTCGATCAATATTTCAGAGGATAACGCCGGTTAGGTCTGGGTTAGGTCTGGGAAATGAGCGCATCTGGCTCATGATTTTGCCTTCTTCGCATACTTGTTGGCCAGATCCTGGGTTTTTTTCGTGTTTGAATCACGTAATAATGTGGTAACACACTGAAGCTGTCAATTAAACCTGGTTTCGATCAATATTTTAGAGGATAACACCGGTTAGGTCTGGGTTAGGTCTGGGTTATGCCCGCATCTGGCTCATGATTTTGCCGTCTTCGCATACTTGTTGGCCAGATCCTGGGGTTTTTTCGTGTTTGAATCACGTAGTAATGTGGTAACACACTGAAGCAGTCAATTAAACCTGGTTTCGATCAATATTTCAGAGGATAACACCGGTTAGGTCTGGGTTATGCCCGCATCTGGCTCATGATTTTGCCGTCTTCGCATACTTGTTGGCCAGATCCTGGGGTTTTTTCGTGTTTGAATCACGTAGTAATGTGGTGACACACTGAAGCAGTCAATTAAACCTGGTTTCGATCAATATTTTAGAGGATAACACCGGTTAGGTCTGGGTTAGGTCTGGGTTATGCCCGCATCTGGCTCATGATTTTGCCTTCTTCGCATACTTGTTGGCCAGATCCTGGGTTTTTTCATGTTTGAATCACGTAGTAATGTGGTAACACACTGAAGCAGTCAATTAAACCTGGTTTCGATCAATATTTTAGAGGATAACACCGGTTAGGTCTGGGTTAGGACTGGGTTATGCCCGCATCTGGCTCATGATTTTGCCGTCTTCGCATACTTGTTGGCCAGATCCTGGGGTTTTTTCGTGTTTGAATCACGTAGTAATGTGGTAACACACTGAAGCAGTCAATTAAACCTGGTTTCGATCAATATTTCAGAGGATAACACCGGTTAGGTCTGGGTTATGCCCGCATCTGGCTCATGATTTTGCCGTCTTCGCATACTTGTTGGCCAGATCCTGGGTATTTTCCGTGTTTGAATCACGTAGTAATGTGGTAACACACTGAAGCAGTCAATTAAACCTGGTTTCGATCAATATTTCAGAGGATAACACCGGTTAGGTCTGGGTTAGGTCTGGGTTATGCCCGCATCTGGCTCATGATTTTGCCTTCTTCGCATACTTGTTGGCCAGATCCTGGGTATTTTCCGTGTTTGAATCACGTAGTAATGTGGTAACACACTGAAGCAGTCAATTAAACCTGGTTTCGATCAATATTTCAGAGGATAACACCGAATAGGTCTGGGTTAGGTCTGGGTCATGCCCAAATCTGGCTCATGATTTTGCCTTCTTCGCATACTTGTTGGCCAGATCCTGGGTTTTTTTCGTGTTTGAATCACGTAGTAATGTGGTAATACACTGAAGCATTCAATTAAACCTGGTTTCGATCAATATTTCAGAGGATAACACCGGTTAGAACTGGGTTTCGTCTGGGTTATGTCCGCTCCTGGCTCATGATTTTGCCATCTTCGCATACTTGTTGGCCAGATCTTGGGTTTTTTTCGTGTTTCAATCATGTAGTAATGTGGTAACACACTGAAGCAGTCAATTAAACCTGGTTTCGATCAATATTTCAGGGGATAACACCGGTTAGGTCTGGGTTAGGTCTGGGATATGCGCGCATCTGGCTTATGCTTTCGCCTTTTTCGCAAACTTGTTGGCCAGATCCTGGGTATTTTCCGTGTTTGAAACACGTAGTAATGTGGTAACACACTGAAGCAGTCAATTAAACCTGGTTTCGATCAATATTTTAGAGGATATCACCGGTTAGGTCTGGGTTAGGTCTCGGTTATGCCCGCATCTGGCTCATGTTTTTGCCTTCTTCGCATACTTGTTGGCCAGATCCTGGGGTTTTTCCGTGTTTGAATCACGTAGTAATGTGATAACACACTGAAGCAGTCAATTAAACCTGGTTTCGATCAATATTTCAGAGGATAACACCGGTTAGGTCTGGGTTAGGTCTGGGAAATGCGCGCATCTGGCTTATACTTTCGCCTTTTTCGCAAACTTGTTGGCCAGATCCTGGGTATTTTCCGTGTTTGAATCACGTAGCAGTGTGGTAACACACTGAAGCAGTCAATTAAACCTGGTTTCGATCAATATTTCAGAGGATAACACCGGTTAGGTCTGGGTTAGGTCTGGGTTATGCCCGCATCTGGCTCATGATTTTGCCTTCTTCGCATACTTGTTGGCCAGATCCTGGGTTTCTTCTGGTTTGAATCACGTAGTAATGTGGTACCACACAGTAACAGTCAATTAAACCTGGATTCGGCCAGTATTTTAGAGGATAACACCGGTTAGGTCTGGGTTAGGTCTGGGATATGCCCGCATCTGGCTCATGATTTTGCCTTCTTCGCATACTTGTTGGCCAGATCCTGGGTTTTTTTCGTGTTTGAATCACGTAGTAATGTGGTAACACACTGAAGCAGTCAATTAAACCTGGTTTCGATCAATATTTTAGAGGATAACACCGGTTAGGTCTGGGTTAGGTCTGGGTTATGCCCGCATCTGGCTCATGATTATGCCTTCTTCGCATACTTGTTGGCCAGATCCTGGGTTCCTTCTGGTTTGAATCACGTAGTAATGTGGTACCACACAGTAACAGTCAATTAAACCTGGATTCGGTCAGTATTTTAGAGGATAACACCGGTTAGGTCTGGGTTAGGTCTGGGATGTGCGCGCATCTGGCTTATACTTTCGCCTTTTTCGCATACTTGTTGGCCAGATCCTGGGTTTTTTTCGTGTTTGAATCACGTAGTAATGTGGTACCACACTGAAGCAGTCAATTAAACCTGGTTTCGATCAATATTTTAGAGGATAACACCGGTTAGGTCTGGGTTAGGTCCGGGTTATGTCCGCACCTGGCTCATGATTTTGCCATCTTCGCATACTTGTTGGCCAGATCTTGGGGTTTTTTCGTGTTTGAATCATGTAGTAATGTGGTAACACACTGAAGCAGTCAATTAAACCTGGTTTCGATCAATATTTCAGAGGATAACACCGGTTAGGTCTGGGTTAGGTCTGGGTTATGCCCGCATCTGGCTCATGATTTTGCCTTCTTCGCATACTTGTTGGCCAGATCCTGGGTATTTTCCGTGTTTGAATCACGTAGTAATGTGGTGACACACTGAAGCAGTCAATTAAACCTGGTTTCGATCAATATTTTAGAGGATAACACCGGTTAGGTCTGGGTGAGGTCTGGGTTATGCCCGCATCTGGCTCATGATTTTGCCGTCTTCGCATACTTGTTGGCCAGATCCTGGGTTTCTTCTGGTTTGAATCACGTAGTAATGTGGTAACACACTGAAGCAGTCAATCAAACCTGGTTTCGATCAATATTTTAGAGGATAACACCGGTTAGGTCTGGCTTAGGACTGGGTTATGTTCGCATCTGGCTCATGATTTTGCCTTTTTCGCAAACTTGTTGGCCAGATCTTGGGTTTTTTTCATGTTTGAATCACGTAGTAATGTGGTAACACACTGAAGCAGTCAATTAAACCTGGTTTCGATCAATATTTTAGAGGATAACACCGGTTAGGTCTTGGTTAGGTCTGGGTTATACCAGCATCTGGCTCATGATTTTGCCTTCTTCGCATACGTGTTGGCCACGTGTTGACGATAAAACTGTAAGATAAAGGATGAATTAAGTTCCAAGTCCCTAAAATTTTCCAAATCATAGATTTAAAAATGATTTAGATATTTACATGATTTTAGTGTGGGTATTTATACAAGTATGTAAATCTCTATTTATGCATAACATGTTACCCCTAAATGGGCAAGTTAATGAATTATATACATGTTAATTGTATAATAATAACCCTTTGTTCCTCATAAAAATTCACAACTGAATTGCTATCATTCTAAAAAAATCCATCCCAAAATATATTATCAAAACTAGTAATAAATTATTTGAACAAGGTGATAACAGATTTGAAATATTTAATAAAATTTAAATACCAGATATTGATAGTATTAATAAAATATAATATTAATACTATTTTGACACTGTTATTTGATTTTAATATTAATTATAGATACTTTGATTATTGATTTATTAAAACATAAAGTTAATGAAGTCCCAGTAGATTATAAATATTTTAAAGAGCATGAATTAGCATAGAATTTCATAAAAAATTTGATGAGTGATAGAAGTAACTTGAATAATCTGAATTTTGTAGCTTTTACTATATCTTTGGATATGGAATCACAGATTCATTTTATTAATAAAAATAGAGATAGTACTGATGATTTACTCAGGCTCGTTAAAGTAAGTGGGCCAAGTGGGAAGAATATTAAGATAGATGGATAGATATTGGTAAAAGTATTCTTCTTGTCCTTATATAGGAAATCTTTAATATTACAAATAAACTCTTTCTGTAAAATCTTGAACTTATCATTATAATTTATAGAATTAAAGTCAACGCATCTAATAATGAAAGTGAACTGAAGTATTTTATAGACTTGTCAAGAACGTTTTTTGGTATATTCCTAGCAAACGACCCGTTCAACGATCGGGATGAGTTATACGTAATTCGATTCGTCTAATTCAGTATATTATTTCATTAGTATATGCATTTCATTATCTGCGGAAATTCGGTATTTTTACAAAGTAACTAAGTATTTTAAATATATTCTGATAGGTTCACAGGTGGAAACAAGTGACTGTCGTTACCTGTGTTCAAAATGCCAGCTAGTAAAATGCTAATTTGTTAACAATAACATTTGTTGAATGAAATTTCTGCTATTTCTGCAAATATCTCATTGAATAAATCACCATCTTTCTATTATATATACATTTACTAAATACATAATGGCTCAGGTATCCAATGAAGTTACTCTTATTGGAAATATAAAATATTGATAGTATTATATGTTAGAAAAAAGTGGTGTCTTCAATTTAATTCATGTAAGCATCAGTAATGAGATCTTGAAAATTGACGCTGTGATTAATTTTCAAATGGCCTCTGTGCCATTATTTCTACAACAAAATGTTGATTCATCAGTCTCTATCTACTCTACCCTTCCACAATTGCTGCGCAGTATTTTTATTTAATGTTAGTTATATAATATATCACGACATTGCTCATAATTATACGTTAGCATATATGGTAATTTTAAAACAATATCTGTAACTGAGTTTGTTTTTAGAAAACCACGTTCTTTGCTTTTCAAATATCTTTATATAATGCAATGGCTTTTAAAAACTAAGGGTATAAACATCTCACCGTAAACCGTAAATAGTTTACATTTTAAGGATCCAGAAACAGGCGCTCATACGAATAAAACAGAAACTACGTGGAAGCATAGTAAACACTTTTTGCCTGAATATTGTCGGTTAGTATTTGCAGTTCCACACGTTTTTTAATATGTTTTTCTAACATATAATACAAAATAATAAATATTATATTTTCTATTTTCAGCAAAAAAGATAATTTCATTGGGTACTTAAGCCATTACGTGTTTTATAAACCTTCCAAGCAAGGAAAGGATGATTTATTTAATCAGTTCTTAAAAGAAATTTCAGAAATTTCATTTGATGATGATTGATTCTGTAAAAAATCAAAATATACCAGACTTAGATGATAATGAAATTTAATAATAAAAACAAGTTAAGCCAACGTACTGCGTGCAATAGTAATTTACTATATATTGTAAACACTGTCAGCGGCGGGGAGACATTTTTTACTGTTGCTGCATGTACTGTCTACATACCTGGTTTTAATACTGTCCACCTGACCGACTCGTGGAAGTTCTATGCCTAAAAAAATGATTTTTATGCATCATACAAATTCTTCTACAAATTCCCATTTGACAATGTAGAATAGATCCAATTAGATAAATTATTTATAATTTTTAAAATGAACATAGCAACGATTTAATGTTAATCATTACATTACCAATCTTTCCAGATATTAGTTTAAAACCATCACCAACTTTAATATCAACCGGGTTTTGTAGATTTTTGGATTCATAAAAGTACTCATCTGTGTTTATTATGTGATCTGAGCAACCACTATCTAGTAGCCATTTAATATTTCTACTTCTTCTATTTTGCTACTTTTCATTACTTCAACCTTGAATGAATTGTAATTTCTACTGTCATCTAGACTCGAATTTCCAGCCACTTTTCTATCGTGTCTATTTTGTATATGTTTGAAAAGGTTGCCTTTTGTAATAATTATTAAAGTTTTCTGGGCAGTAACGTTGGATGTGCCCTGACTTATTACACTGACTTAACATACCGCTTCAGTAGTCGTTGCACTGCTATGCTGATTATCCTTTGAATTGAGATACTTGTTCTGATTGCGTTGTACGTGTCGAAACCTATGACCTCTAGGATTTTTAGTTAAATTTGAACTAAACGTGCGAGTGTAATTTCTGCTGTACTCAAAGTAGTAACTTTTACCGTTTCTCTTTTGATACTCTAACAGTAATTTAGATTTTACATACTCAACTGTTTTCTCCTTCGTTGGCAGTGCATCAATAATATCAACAATACGTGAGAAGTTAACGTTAATAACAGATAATTCAATTTATCCTCTTCATTCACAGTCTCACCAGTATTTTTGAGCCTATTTATATGCGTTTCAAATTCGTTAAAGAAGTCACTTGGATTTTCACCTTCTTTCATTTTTAATTCTAACAATCTTCTTTTACACAATAGCTTTACTGCACTGTTTTTAACTAGATAAATTTCGTCAAGCTTTGCAATCATATTTTTCGCAGTCGTTTCTGATATTATTAATTCTAACTGAGTGTTTGAAATACTGTTTACGATGTAACTTTTTGCTTTAATTTCCTTTTTTATTCCAATCTTCGACTCTTATTTCAGCCGGTCTTTCATCATGTAGAATAACCTCGTTACAGTCTTTCATTTCTAAAAATAAATTTAGCCTGAATTTCCAGTTCCATAAAATATTTGTAACATGAAATCGTCCTTTTTTTCACTTGCCATGCTTCAAACTTAGGTTATCTTCCTTTCACAACTAAATTTCTTTTCTTTACTGTTAACGAACAAACCACGGACCTCTGCTACCATGTTAAAATACTGTTTATATTATTTATTATAATGAATCTTGTTACAAAACAAACACACTTATTTTCCATTGTGAAAAGAAAACTTAAAAACTAAAAGAACATTCCTCGACGTGTGCTTCTCTCACAAACACACACACACACTCCTAAACACTAAACAAACTAACGAATTTTAAGTCATATTTCTAACAATAACAGTAACAGTTTATAAAAAAATAACGAATTTCCACAGATGCATAGAAATGCATATCAATAATGTACTGAATTAGGCGAATCGAATAATGTATAACTCACCCCGATCCGTGAACGGGCCTAGCGTTTGCTAGGAATATAATGTTCCATAACTTTTCAACAAAGTCTAAAATTTTTCCCAAGGGTTTTTGAATACCTATACACTGTATAGATATCCTGTTTCCTTCAACCGAACGACATGTGTCCCTAAAAAATATATTTATAAAGTAAGTCGGTCAAGTAGGAAGAATATTCAGATATTTAAGAATATGAATATATTGGTAAAAATATCCATTCCTCTTACCTTTATGTCCTGTGTATTGGATAATATAGATTTACATACTTTTACCGCTGAATTCGAAATTCTGAACTAAACATAGGTACAGGACTCGTAAAAACCGTTTTTTATTCTTTTTATAGTTTTATCTGTTTTCCAAAAAACAACCAATTAAATTAAGTTGCAAGAATGCAAAAGCGATAAAACTTACAGAGGCTTTAATAGAAAATTATAAAACAAAATGTTTACTTAAGACTTTACCTTTTGTAAAAACCGGCGATATTGACTGTGTGTGTGTAAATCGTCGTACGTTCGTGCCCGGTGCAGTAAAACACGTGCATCGATCTAGGTTACGTACGTTCCTCACGTGCCACTTTCTCAATCTATACTTTTACATAAAAATTACTTAGAAAATCACTCCTACTCCTCATTTGGACAGAATTTTTACTTTCATGATTTTAGCGAAAAGTCGTTTTCCTGCTCGGGGAACACATATGTACAGGGTGTTCGGCCACCCCTGGGAAAAATTTTAATGGGGGATTCTAGATGCCAAAATACGAAAATACAGACGAAAATCAAGAATACCAATTTGTTGATAGAGGCTACGTTGAAAAGTTATTAACAATTAAACTCAAAAATTTCAAATCGTTCTGGAAAAATTGTTATCGGTTGCGGGGGTCAATTGCAATCATTTTTGGTGAATACACATACCTCCGAAATCTTACCCACTTTCGAGATAAAAATTCGAGAATGTGTGAAATTTTTTCGATGGAAAAGAAAAATTTCAAATCGTTTTGGAAAAATTGTTATCGGTTGCGGGGGTTACTTACAACCATTTTGGGTGAATCGTCATACCCCCCTAATCATGCGCATTTTCGAGAAAGAAATTCAGTACGGGCGGAACTTTAAACGTTAATAACTTTTTAATAAAGCCTCCATTAACAAATTGGTATTCTTGATTTTCGTCTTACTTTGGTCTCTAGAATCCCCTGGGAGAAATTGTAATGGGAGATTCTAGAGGTTAAAGTAGGATGAAAATCAAGAATACCAATTTGTTGATGGAGTAATACGATACTAAACAAGTTATTGACGTTTAAAGTTCCGCTCTTACTTTCGAATTTTTTTCTCGAAAATGCGCAGGATTTCGTATGTGGTATGTCTATTCACCGAAAATAATTGTAATTGACCCCCGAAACCGAAAGTAATTTTTTCAGAACGATTTGAAATTTTCTTTTTCTTTCGTCGAAAAATTTAGGCACTGTCTGTCGATTTTTCTTAAAAATTCCTTTCTGATTTTTATTCAGTTTGTAAAATAGTTGTTTAATAATACTCTTTGTGTAGGTACCCATGAGCTCTACTCGCGAAAAAAAACGTTTCATTGGAATATATTCACTATTCACTATATCAGTAGGAGTTGCGGGGGCTGTTTGAAAATTTGACCAGTTATATGGGATTTTTCTCACTTTACGGGGTCAAGGAACAACTTTTCCAACATCTCTACATATTCTCCATTAAAATATGCGTTGTGTTGCTGTTTGAAACATTAAAATCGTTCAATCCGGCTGTCGACCAAAAAAAAAAAATGCTTGTAACTGACCCCTGCAACGAAAACTAATTCTTCCAAGACGATTCGAAATTCTTTTTTACTTGAATTTTTTTTGTCGAAACTGAGTAGGATTTCGGGGGTACGATTCTAACTGACCTCCGCGACCAAAAATAATTTTTTCAGAACGATTTGAAATTTTTTTATTTAATGTTATTAATAACTACTTTTTAACGAAACCTCAGTCGAAAAATTGATATTCTTAATTTTCGTCTTATTTTGGCTTCTAGAATCTCCCATTAAAATTTTTCCCAGGGGTGGCCAAACACCCTGTATATATTAAATCAATATTAATGAAATTACACCTTGACCGAATTCATTTCAATCCCCACACTAATACATATATTGTGTGTATGTACCATAAATGGTCGAGAATGGAGTCACCTTTCCTATACTGGTATTATTAGATGGTCGCAGGTCCTGCATAAATTTCAATTTACATAATTTTTGTTTTGAGTAAACTCATTTTACTTTTTTGTATATTATTACCTAATGCAACTCATATTTTCCAGCCATGCGATGTAGGAATATTTAGAAGATTAAAAGTTGCATGGCGAAAGGTAGTACAGGAACATAGACAAAGTACGTAGGTAGACTAAACCCATTACGAAGGTGAATTTCGCACCAATATATATATCATACCATATATAAATTCCATGAAGAAGGAAATGCTTTTAAAGCTTGTGGTGGCCTATGACCGTTTAACTCAAATACAATTTACTAGACAAAACGTATTTCAGAAAGAAGAAAATAAATTAGAATTCATGTCGCCAGATGAAACTGACATCAATGACAGCAATATAGGTAGTTTTACATAGCATTCAAGAGCATATTCCAGATGATCTGAGAGGGGAACAATTTTCTTTTCTATATAGAAAATATTAAAATACAATCGGGACACAACTAAGACACAACACAAGACACAACTCGCAGAGAGAAAGCACTGCTGATGTTCAACGCAGTGCAGTTCATAGTAACAGTAAAACCAATACCAGTGTAGAAGACTAATTTAACAACGTTTCGCTAGAAGAAACTAATATATGATATACTGATCATTAATTAACTTTAATATTTCATGACAATGATGCTTTTACTTTTTTCTAATGGGAATTGTTTTGTTTCCGATGGTACTGAAATCAAACTACATTAATTCTACAACGTTACTTTACTTATTTTCTCGTAAAGACAAAGATTCTTCAGAATCTATTCTGGATAAACATTATCAACATTATCAAAAAATTGAAAAAACAACAAAGAAAAGAAAAGAAAAGAAAAGAAATATAGAAAGGTGTGTGCAATCAAAGTTACATCAAAGACATGGAAATAGACTCAGCTTGAAAAAATAGAAGCAATTGATAACCAGGAAAAAGAAAAACAAAGAATGAAAGAAGAACGATTAGAAAAGAAAAAAACAAGCCGAGAAATTAAAAGAAGAAAAGCTATTGAAAAAAGAAAGAAAAACAGAAAAATGAAAAGGAAAAGGAGAAAGAAAAGCAAGACGAAGAGAAGGAGAAATGTAAAACTCAAACTAAAAATAAAAATAAAGTTAAGAACGTGAAAAGAAAATAATAAATAATATTATTGTGTTGTTTTTACAGGGTGAATGTAGTAACTGAACCAGGTGGTTATGACTATGCAACATTTTTATTAGCATCTTTTTCAAACTCCACTTGGAACAACACTGTACGTATGTATGTATGGGATTATCAGGAACCGTGTTTGTTCGTTAATCGGCACACTCGTATTTATTTCGTTAAACACAGTCACACCTACTACGTACTTTTCTTCAATCTTTCTCTCTTCCGTGCTGTCTTTTCTCGCTTTCTGGGTTATTCACCCATCAGCTGTTCGGCCGTACGCTCGCCGCGTGTTGACGGCTTTTTCGGCGGTAACCGTCTTCGCTCGTGCAAGCTCGTGGACAGCGAACGATTCGCTGTTCGGCCAAAAATTCGTGCGCGATTTAATAATTTTCAACTGCACGGTTCCCTACATACAGGGTGTTCGGCCATCCATGGGAAAAATTTTAATGGGGGATTCTAGAGGTCAAAATAAGACGAAAATCAAGAATACCAATTTGTTGATGGAGGCACTATTAAAAAGTTATTAATGTTTAAAGTTCCGCTCGTACTGAATTTTTTTCTCGAAAATGCGCAAGATTACGGGGGTATGTCTATACATAAAAAATGATTGTCACCGACCCTCGCAACTGAAAATAATTTTTCACAGAACGATTTGAAATCTTTCTTTTTCATCGAAAAATATAGGCACCCGATTAGATTTTCGGTAAGGAATTTTTTTCTCGAAAGTGCGTAGGATTTCGGGGGTATGTGTAATGACCAAAAATGATTGTAATTGACCCCTGTAACCGAAAATAATTTTTTTAGAACGATTTGAAAAATTTGTTTTTCGCCGAAAAATATCAACACATACTCGAATTTTTTTCTCGAAACTGAGTAGGATTTCGAATATATGTCTATTCACTAAAAATGCTTGTAATTGACCTCCGCAGCCGAAAATAATTTTCCTGGAACGATTTGAAATTTTTGAATCAAATTGTTAATAACTTTTTAACGAAGCCTCCATCAACAAATTGGTATTCTTGATTTTCGTCTTAGTTTGGCCTCTAGAATATCCTATTAAAATGTTTCTCAGGGCTGGCCGAACACCCTCTATACTACTATGTTTACTAGATCCTGGGTTTTTTTCGGGTTTGAATCACGTAGTAAAGTGGTAACAAACTGAAGCAGTCAATTAAACCTGGTTTCGATCAATATTTTAGAGGAACACACCGGTTAGGTCTGGGATTTGCGCGCATATGGCATATACTTTCGCCTTTTTCGCAAACTTGTTGGCCAGATCCTGGGTATTTTCCGTGTTTGAAACACGTAGTAATGTGGTGACACACTGAAGCAGTCAATTAAACCTGGTTTCGATCAATATTTCAGAGGATAACACCGGTTAGGTCTGGGTTAGGTCTGGGATATGCGCGCATCTGGCTTATACTTTCGCCTTTTTCGCAAACTTGTTGGCTAGATCCTGGGTTTTTTTCGGTTTTGAATACCGCAGTAATGAGGTACCACATTGAAGCAGTCAATTAAACCTGGTTTCGATCAATATTTTAGAGGATAACGCCGGTTAGGTCTGGGTTAGGTCTGGGAAATGAGCGCATCTGGCTCATGATTTTGCCTTCTTCGCATACTTGTTGGCCAGATCCTGGGTTTTTTTCGTGTTTGAATCACGTAATAATGTGGTAACACACTGAAGCTGTCAATTAAACCTGGTTTCGATCAATATTTTAGAGGATAACACCGGTTAGGTCTGGGTTAGGTCTGGGTTATGCCCGCATCTGGCTCATGATTTTGCCTTCTTCGCATACTTGTTGGCCAGATCCTGGGTATTTTCCGTGTTTGAATCACGTAGTAATGTGGTGACACACTGAAGCAGTCAATTAAACCTGGTTTCGATCAATATTTTAGAGGATAACACCGGTTAGGTCTGGGTTAGGTCTGGGTTATGCCCGCATCTGGCTCATGATTTTGCCGTCTTCGCATACTTGTTGGCCAGATCCTGGGGTTTTTTCGTGTTTGAATCACGTAGTAATGTGGTGACACACTGAAGCAGTCAATTAAACCTGGTTTCGATCAATATTTTAGAGGATAACACCGGTTAGGTCTGGGTTAGGTCTGGGTTATGCCCGCATCTGGCTCATGATTTTGCCTTCTTCGCATACTTGTTGGCCAGATCCTGGGTTTTTTTCATGTTTGAATCACGTAGTAATGTGGTAACACACTGAAGCAGTCAATTAAACCTGGTTTCGATCAATATTTCAGAGGATAACACCGGTTAGGTCTGGGTTATGCCCGCATCTGGCTCATGATTTTGCCGTCTTCGCATACTTGTTGGCCAGATCCTGGGGTTTTTTCGTGTTTGAATCACGTAGTAATGTGGTGACACACTGAAGCAGTCAATTAAACCTGGTTTCGATCAATATTTTAGAGGATAACGCCGGTTAGGTCTGGGTTAGGTCTGGGTTAAGCCCGCATCTGGCTCATGATTTTGCCTTCTTCGCATACTTGTTGGCCAGATCCTGGGGTTTTTTCGTGTTTGAATCACGTAGTAATGTGGTGACACACTGAAGCAGTCAATTAAACCTGGTTTCGATCAATATTTTAGAGGATAACGCCGGTTAGGTCTGGGTTAGGTCTGGGTTATGCCCGCATCTGGCTCATGATTTTGCCGTCTTCGCATACTTGTTGGCCAGATCCTGGGGTTTTTTCGTGTTTGAATCACGTAATAATGTGGTAACACACTGAAGCTGTCAATTAAACCTGGTTTCGATCAATATTTTAGAGGATAACACCGGTTAGGTCTGGGTTAGGTCTGGGTTATGCCCGCATCTGGCTCATGATTTTGCCTTCTTCGCATACTTGTTGGCCAGATCCTGGGTATTTTCCGTGTTTGAATCACGTAGTAATGTGGTGACACACTGAAGCAGTCAATTAAACCTGGTTTCGATCAATATTTTAGAGGATAACACCGGTTAGGTCTGGGTTAGGTCTGGGTTATGCCCGCATCTGGCTCATGATTTTGCCGTCTTCGCATACTTGTTGGCCAGATCCTGGGTATTTTCCGTGTTTGAATCACGTAGTAATGTGGTAACACACTGAAGCAGTCAATTAAACCTGGTTTCGATCAATATTTCAGAGGATAACACCGGTTAGGTCTGGGTTAGGTCTGGGTTATGCCCGCATCTGGCTCATGATTTTGCCTTCTTCGCATACTTGTTGGCCAGATCCTGGGTTTTTTTCGTGTTTGAATCACGTAGTAATGTGGTAATACACTGAAGCAGTCAATTAAACCTGGTTTCGATCAATATTTCAGAGGATAACACCGGTTAGAACTGGGTTTCGTCTGGGTTATGTCCGCACCTGGCTCATGATTTTGCCATCTTCGCATACTTGTTGGCCAGATCTTGGGTTTTTTTCGTGTTTGAATCATGTAGTAATGTGGTAACACACTGAAGCAGTCAATTAAACCTGGTTTCGATGAATATTTCAGAGGATAACACCGGTTAGGTCTGGGTTAGGTCTGGGTTATGCCCGCATCTGGCTCATGATTTTGCCTTCTTCGCATACTTGTTGGCCAGATCCTGGGTATTTTCCGTGTTTGAATCACGTAGTAATGTGGTGACACACTGAAGCAGTCAATTAAACCTGGTTTCGATCAATATTTTAGAGGATAACACCGGTTAGGTCTGGGTGAGGTCTGGGTTATGCCTGCATCTGGCTCATGATTTTGCCGTCTTCGCATACTTGTTGGCCAGATCCTGGGGTTTTTCCGTGTTTGAATCACGTAGTAATATGGTGACACACTGAAGCAGTCAATTAAACCTGGTTTCGATCAATATTTTAGAGGATAACACCGGTTAGGTCTGGGTTAGGTCTGGGTTATGCCCGCATCTGGCTCATGATTTTGCCTTCTTCGCATACTTGTTGGCCAGATCTTGGGTTCTTTTCGTGTTTGAATCACGTAGTAATGTGGTGACACACTGAAGCAGTCAATTAAACCTGGTTTCGATCAATATTTTAGAGGATAACACCGGTTAGGTCTGGGTTAGGTCTGGGTTATGCCCGCATCTGGCTCATGATTTTGCCTTCTTCGCATACTTGTTGGCCAGATCTTGGGTTTTTTTCGTGTTTGAATCACGTAGTAATGTGGTAACACACTGAAGCAGTCAATTAAACCTGGTTTCGATCAATATTTTAGAGGATAACACCGGTTAGGTCTGGGTTAGGTCTGGGTTATGCCCGCATCTGGCTCATGATTTTGCCTTCTTCGCATACTTGTTGGCCAGATCCTGGGTATTTTCCGTGTTTGAATCACGTAGTAATGTGGTGACACACTGAAGCAGTCAATTAAACCTGGTTTCGATCAATATTTCAGAGGATAACACCGGTTAGGTCTGGGTTATGCCCGCATCTGGCTCATGATTTTGCCGTCTTCGCATACTTGTTGGCCAGATCCTGGGTATTTTCCGTGTTTGAATCACGTAGTAATGTGGTAACACACTGAAGCAGTCAATTAAACCTGGTTTCGATCAATATTTCAGAGGATAACACCGGTTAGGTCTGGGTTAGGTCTGGGTTATGCCCGCATCTGGCTCATGATTTTGCCTTCTTCGCATACTTGTTGGCCAGATCCTGGGGTTTTTTCGTGTTTCAATCACGTAGTAATGTGGTAACACACTGAAGCAGTCAATTAAACCTGGTTTCGATCAATATTTCAGAGGATAACACCGGTTAGGTCTGGGTTTCGTCTGGGTTATGTCCGCACCTGGCTCATGATTTTGCCATCTTCGCATACTTGTTGGCCAGATCTTGGGATTTTTTCGTGTTTGAATCATGTAGTAATGTGGTAACACACTGAAGCAGTCAATTAAACCTGGTTTCGATCAATATTTCAGAGGATAACACCGGTTAGGTCTGGGTTAGGTCTGGGTTATGCCCGCATCTGGCTCATGATTTTGCCGTCTTCGCATACTTGTTGGCCAGATCCTGGGTATTTTCCGTGTTTGAATCACGTAGTAATGTGGTAACACACTGAAGCAGTCAATTAAACCTGGTTTCGATCAATATTTTAGAGGATAACACCGGTTAGGTCTGGGTGAGGTCTGGGTTATGCCCGCATCTGGCTCATGATTTTGCCGTCTTCGCATACTTGTTGGCCAGATCCTGGGGTTTTTCCGTGTTTGAATCACGTAGTAATGTGGTGACACACTGAAGCAGTCAATTAAACCTGGTTTCGATCAATATTTTAGAGGATAACGCCGGTTAGGTCTGGGTTAGGTCTGGGATATGCGCGCATCTGGCTTATACTTTCGCCTTTTTCGCAAACTTGTTGGCTAGATCCTGGGTTTTTTTCGGGTTTGAATACCGCAGTAATGTGGTACCACACTGAAGCAGTCAATTAAACCTGGTTTCGATCAATATTTCAGAGGATAACACCTGTTAGGTCTGGGTTAGGTCTGGGTTATGCCCGCATCTGGCTCATGATTTTGCCTTCTTCGCAAACTTGTTGGCCAGATCTTGGGTTTTTTTCGTGTTTGAATCACGTAGTAATGTGGTAACACACTGAAGCAGTCAATTAAACCTGGTTTCGATCAATATTTTAGAGGATAACACCGGTTAGGTCTGGGTTAGGTCTGGGTTATGCCCGCATCTGGCTCATGATTTTGCCTTCATCGCATACTTGTTGGCCAGATCCTGGGTTTTTTCCGTGTTTGAATCACGTAGTAATGTGGTCACACACTGAAGCAGTCAATTAAACCTGGTTTCGATCAATATTTCAGAGGATAACACCGGTTAGGTCTGGGTTAGGTCTGGGAAATGCGCGCATCTGGCTCACGATTTTGCCTTCATCGCATACTTGTTGGCCAGATCCTGGGTTTTTTTCGTGTTTGAATCACGTAGGAATGTGGTAACACACTGAAGCAGTCAATTAAACCTGGTTTCGATCAATATTTTAGAGGATAACACCGGTTAGGTCTGGGTTAGGTCTGGGTTATGCCCGCATCTGGCTCATGATTTTGCCTTCTTCGCATACTTGTTGGCCAGATCCTGGGGTTTTTTCGTGTTTGAATCACGTAGTAATGTGGTGACACACTGAAGCAGTTAATTAAACCTGGTTGCGATCAATATTTTAGAGGATAACACCGGTTAGGTCTGGGTTAGGTCTGGGTTATGCCCGCATCTGGCTCATGATTTTGCCTTCTTCGCATACTTGTTGGCCAGATCCTGGGTATTTTCCGTGTTTGAATCACGTAGTAATGTGGTGACACACTGAAGCAGTCAATTAAACCTGGTTTCGATCAATATTTTAGAGGATAACACCGGTTAGGTCTGGGTTAGGTCTGGGTTATGCCCGCATCTGGCTCATGATTTTGCCGTCTTCGCATACTTGTTGGCCAGATCCTGGGTATTTTCCGTGTTTGAATCACGTAGTAATGTGGTAACACACTGAAGCAGTCAATTAAACCTGGTTTCGATCAATATTTCAGAGGATAACACCGGTTAGGTCTGGGTTAGGTCTGGGTTATGCCCGCATCTGGCTCATGATTTTGCCTTCTTCGCATACTTGTTGGCCAGATCCTGGGTTTTTTTCGTGTTTGAATCACGTAGTAATGTGGTAATACACTGAAGCAGTCAATTAAACCTGGTTTCGATCAATATTTTAGAGGATAACACCGGTTAGGTCTGGGTTAGGTCTGGGTTATGCCCGCATCTGGCTCATGATTTTGCCTTCTTCGCATACTTGTTGGCCAGATCCTGGGGTTTTTTCGTGTTTCAATCACGTAGTAATGTGGTAACACACTGAAGCAGTCAATTAAACCTGGTTTCGATCAATATTTCAGAGGATAACACCGGTTAGGTCTGGGTTAGGTCTGGGAAATGCGCGCATCTGGCTTATACTTTCGCCTTTTTCGCAAACTTGTTGGCCAGATCCTGGGTATTTTCCGTGTTTGAATCACGTAGCAATGTGGTAACACACTGAAGCAGTCAATTAAACCTGGTTTCGATCAATATTTCAGAGGATAACACCGGTTAGGTCTGGGTTAGGTCTGGGTTATGCCCGCATCTGGCTCATGATTTTGCCTTCTTCGCATACTTGTTGGCCAGATCCTGGGTTTTTTTCGTGTTTCAATCACGTAGTAATGTGGTAACACACTGAAGCAGTCAATTGAACCTGGTTTCGATCAATATTTCAGAGGATAACACCGGTTAGGTCTGGGCTTCTTCTGGGTTATGTCCGCACCTGGCTCATGATTTTGCCTTCTTCGCATACTTGTTGGCCAGATCTTGGGTTTTTTTCGTGTTTGAATCATGTAGTAATGTGGTGACACACTGAAGCAGTCAATTAAACCTGGTTTCGATCAATATTTCAGAGGATAACACCGGTTAGGTCTGGGTTAGGTCTGGGATATGCGCGCATCTGGCTTATACTTTCGCCTTTTTCGCAAACTTGTTGGCTAGATCCTGGGTTTTTTTCGGGTTTGAATACCGCAGTAATGTGGTACCACATTGAAGCAGTCAATTAAACCTGGTTTCGATCAATATTTTAGAGGATAACACCGGTTAGGTCTGGGTTAGGTCTGGGTTATGCCCGCATCTGGCTCATGATTATGCCTTCTTCGCATACTTGTTGGCCAGATCCTGGGTTTCTTCTGGTTTGAATCACGTAGTAATGTGGTACCACACAGTAACAGTCAATTAAACCTGGATTCGGCCAGTATTTTAGAGGATAACACCGGTTAGGTCTGGGTTAGGTCTGGGATATGCCCGCATCTGGCTCATGATTTTGCCTTCTTCGCATACTTGTTGGCCAGATCCTGGGTTTTTTTCGTGTTTGAATCACGTAGTAATGTGGTAACACACTGAAGCAGTCAATTAAACCTGGTTTCGATCAATATTTTAGAGGATAACACCGGTTAGGTCTGGGTTAGGTCTGGGTTATGCCCGCATCTGGCTCATGATTATGCCTTCTTCGCATACTTGTTGGCCAGATCCTGGGTTCCTTCTGGTTTGAATCACGTAGTAATGTGGTACCACACAGTAACAGTCAATTAAACCTGGATTCGGTCAGTATTTTAGAGGATAACACCGGTTAGGTCTGGGTTAGGTCTGGGATGTGCGCGCATCTGGCTTATACTTTCGCCTTTTTCGCATACTTGTTGGCCAGATCCTGGGTTTTTTTCGTGTTTGAATCACGTAGTAATGTGGTACCACACTGAAGCAGTCAATTAAACCTGGTTTCGATCAATATTTTAGAGGATAACACCGGTTAGGTCTGGGTTAGGTCTGGGTTATGCCCGCATCTGGCTCATGATTATGCCTTCTTCGCATACTTGTTGGCCAGATCCTGGGTTTCTTCTGGTTTGAATCACGTAGTAATGTGGTAACACACTGAAGCAGTCAATCAAACCTGGTTTCGATCAATATTTTAGAGGATAACACCGGTTAGGTCTGGCTTAGGACTGGGTTATGCCCGCATCTGGCTCATGATTTTGCCTTTTTCGCAAACTTGTTGGCCAGATCTTGGGTTTTTTTCATGTTTGAATCACGTAGTAATGTGGTAACACACTGAAGCAGTCAATTAAACCTGGTTTCGATCAATATTTTAGAGGATAACACCGGTTAGGTCTTGGTTAGGTCTGGGTTATACCAGCATCTGGCTCATGATTTTGCCTTCTTCGCATACGTGTTGGCCACGTGTTGACGATAAAACTGTAAGATAAAGGATGAATTAAGTTCCAAGTCCCTAAAATTTTCCAAATCATAGATTTAAAAATGATTTAGATATTTACATGATTTTAGTGTGGGTATTTATACAAGTATGTAAATCTCTATTTATGCATAACATGTTACCCCTAAATGGGCAAGTTAATGAATTATATACATGTTAATTGTATAATAATAACCCTTTGTTCCTCATAAAAATTCACAACTGAATTGCTATCATTCTAAAAAAATCCATCCCAAAATATATTATCAAAACTAGTAATAAATTATTTGAACAAGGTGATAACAGATTTGAAATATTTAATAAAATTTAAATACCAGATATTGATAGTATTAATAAAATATAATATTAATACTATTTTGACACTGTTATTTGATTTTAATATTAATTATAGATACTTTGATTATTGATTTATTAAAACATAAAGTTAATGAAGTCCCAGTAGATTATAAATATTTTAAAGAGCATGAATTAGCATAGAATTTCATAAAAAATTTGATGAGTGATAGAAGTAACTTGAATAATCTGAATTTTGTAGCTTTTACTATATCTTTGGATATGGAATCACAGATTCATTTTATTAATAAAAATAGAGATAGTACTGATGATTTACTCAGGCTCGTTAAAGTAAGTGGGCCAAGTGGGAAGAATATTAAGATAGATGGATAGATATTGGTAAAAGTATTCTTCTTGTCCTTATATAGGAAATCTTTAATATTACAAATAAACTCTTTCTGTAAAATCTTGAACTTATCATTATAATTTATAGAATTAAAGTCAACGCATCTAATAATGAAAGTGAACTGAAGTATTTTATAGACTTGTCAAGAACGTTTTTTGGTATATTCCTAGCAAACGACCCGTTCAACGATCGGGATGAGTTATACGTAATTCGATTCGTCTAATTCAGTATATTATTTCATTAGTATATGCATTTCATTATCTGCGGAAATTCGGTATTTTTACAAAGTAACTAAGTATTTTAAATATATTCTGATAGGTTCACAGGTGGAAACAAGTGACTGTCGTTACCTGTGTTCAAAATGCCAGCTAGTAAAATGCTAATTTGTTAACAATAACATTTGTTGAATGAAATTTCTGCTATTTCTGCAAATATCTCATTGAATAAATCACCATCTTTCTATTATATATACATTTACTAAATACATAATGGCTCAGGTATCCAATGAAGTTACTCTTATTGGAAATATAAAATATTGATAGTATTATATGTTAGAAAAAAGTGGTGTCTTCAATTTAATTCATGTAAGCATCAGTAATGAGATCTTGAAAATTGACGCTGTGATTAATTTTCAAATGGCCTCTGTGCCATTATTTCTACAACAAAATGTTGATTCATCAGTCTCTATCTACTCTACCCTTCCACAATTGCTGCGCAGTATTTTTATTTAATGTTAGTTATATAATATATCACGACATTGCTCATAATTATACGTTAGCATATATGGTAATTTTAAAACAATATCTGTAACTGAGTTTGTTTTTAGAAAACCACGTTCTTTGCTTTTCAAATATCTTTATATAATGCAATGGCTTTTAAAAACTAAGGGTATAAACATCTCACCGTAAACCGTAAATAGTTTACATTTTAAGGATCCAGAAACAGGCGCTCATACGAATAAAACAGAAACTACGTGGAAGCATAGTAAACACTTTTTGCCTGAATATTGTCGGTTAGTATTTGCAGTTCCACACGTTTTTTAATATGTTTTTCTAACATATAATACAAAATAATAAATATTATATTTTCTATTTTCAGCAAAAAAGATAATTTCATTGGGTACTTAAGCCATTACGTGTTTTATAAACCTTCCAAGCAAGGAAAGGATGATTTATTTAATCAGTTCTTAAAAGAAATTTCAGAAATTTCATTTGATGATGATTGATTCTGTAAAAAATCAAAATATACCAGACTTAGATGATAATGAAATTTAATAATAAAAACAAGTTAAGCCAACGTACTGCGTGCAATAGTAATTTACTATATATTGTAAACACTGTCAGCGGCGGGGAGACATTTTTTACTGTTGCTGCATGTACTGTCTACATACCTGGTTTTAATACTGTCCACCTGACCGACTCGTGGAAGTTCTATGCCTAAAAAAATGATTTTTATGCATCATACAAATTCTTCTACAAATTCCCATTTGACAATGTAGAATAGATCCAATTAGATAAATTATTTATAATTTTTAAAATGAACATAGCAACGATTTAATGTTAATCATTACATTACCAATCTTTCCAGATATTAGTTTAAAACCATCACCAACTTTAATATCAACCGGGTTTTGTAGATTTTTGGATTCATAAAAGTACTCATCTGTGTTTATTATGTGATCTGAGCAACCACTATCTAGTAGCCATTTAATATTTCTACTTCTTCTATTTTGCTACTTTTCATTACTTCAACCTTGAATGAATTGTAATTTCTACTGTCATCTAGACTCGAATTTCCAGCCACTTTTCTATCGTGTCTATTTTGTATATGTTTGAAAAGGTTGCCTTTTGTAATAATTATTAAAGTTTTCTGGGCAGTAACGTTGGATGTGCCCTGACTTATTACACTGACTTAACATACCGCTTCAGTAGTCGTTGCACTGCTATGCTGATTATCCTTTGAATTGAGATACTTGTTCTGATTGCGTTGTACGTGTCGAAACCTATGACCTCTAGGATTTTTAGTTAAATTTGAACTAAACGTGCGAGTGTAATTTCTGCTGTACTCAAAGTAGTAACTTTTACCGTTTCTCTTTTGATACTCTAACAGTAATTTAGATTTTACATACTCAACTGTTTTCTCCTTCGTTGGCAGTGCATCAATAATATCAACAATACGTGAGAAGTTAACGTTAATAACAGATAATTCAATTTATCCTCTTCATTCACAGTCTCACCAGTATTTTTGAGCCTATTTATATGCGTTTCAAATTCGTTAAAGAAGTCACTTGGATTTTCACCTTCTTTCATTTTTAATTCTAACAATCTTCTTTTACACAATAGCTTTACTGCACTGTTTTTAACTAGATAAATTTCGTCAAGCTTTGCAATCATATTTTTCGCAGTCGTTTCTGATATTATTAATTCTAACTGAGTGTTTGAAATACTGTTTACGATGTAACTTTTTGCTTTAATTTCCTTTTTTATTCCAATCTTCGACTCTTATTTCAGCCGGTCTTTCATCATGTAGAATAACCTCGTTACAGTCTTTCATTTCTAAAAATAAATTTAGCCTGAATTTCCAGTTCCATAAAATATTTGTAACATGAAATCGTCCTTTTTTTCACTTGCCATGCTTCAAACTTAGGTTATCTTCCTTTCACAACTAAATTTCTTTTCTTTACTGTTAACGAACAAACCACGGACCTCTGCTACCATGTTAAAATACTGTTTATATTATTTATTATAATGAATCTTGTTACAAAACAAACACACTTATTTTCCATTGTGAAAAGAAAACTTAAAAACTAAAAGAACATTCCTCGACGTGTGCTTCTCTCACAAACACACACACACACTCCTAAACACTAAACAAACTAACGAATTTTAAGTCATATTTCTAACAATAACAGTAACAGTTTATAAAAAAATAACGAATTTCCACAGATGCATAGAAATGCATATCAATAATGTACTGAATTAGGCGAATCGAATAATGTATAACTCACCCCGATCCGTGAACGGGCCTAGCGTTTGCTAGGAATATAATGTTCCATAACTTTTCAACAAAGTCTAAAATTTTTCCCAAGGGTTTTTGAATACCTATACACTGTATAGATATCCTGTTTCCTTCAACCGAACGACATGTGTCCCTAAAAAATATATTTATAAAGTAAGTCGGTCAAGTAGGAAGAATATTCAGATATTTAAGAATATGAATATATTGGTAAAAATATCCATTCCTCTTACCTTTATGTCCTGTGTATTGGATAATATAGATTTACATACTTTTACCGCTGAATTCGAAATTCTGAACTAAACATAGGTACAGGACTCGTAAAAACCGTTTTTTATTCTTTTTATAGTTTTATCTGTTTTCCAAAAAACAACCAATTAAATTAAGTTGCAAGAATGCAAAAGCGATAAAACTTACAGAGGCTTTAATAGAAAATTATAAAACAAAATGTTTACTTAAGACTTTACCTTTTGTAAAAACCGGCGATATTGACTGTGTGTGTGTAAATCGTCGTACGTTCGTGCCCGGTGCAGTAAAACACGTGCATCGATCTAGGTTACGTACGTTCCTCACGTGCCACTTTCTCAATCTATACTTTTACATAAAAATTACTTAGAAAATCACTCCTACTCCTCATTTGGACAGAATTTTTACTTTCATGATTTTAGCGAAAAGTCGTTTTCCTGCTCGGGGAACACATATGTACAGGGTGTTCGGCCACCCCTGGGAAAAATTTTAATGGGGGATTCTAGATGCCAAAATACGAAAATACAGACGAAAATCAAGAATACCAATTTGTTGATAGAGGCTACGTTGAAAAGTTATTAACAATTAAACTCAAAAATTTCAAATCGTTCTGGAAAAATTGTTATCGGTTGCGGGGGTCAATTGCAATCATTTTTGGTGAATACACATACCTCCGAAATCTTACCCACTTTCGAGATAAAAATTCGAGAATGTGTGAAATTTTTTCGATGGAAAAGAAAAATTTCAAATCGTTTTGGAAAAATTGTTATCGGTTGCGGGGGTTACTTACAACCATTTTGGGTGAATCGTCATACCCCCCTAATCATGCGCATTTTCGAGAAAGAAATTCAGTACGGGCGGAACTTTAAACGTTAATAACTTTTTAATAAAGCCTCCATTAACAAATTGGTATTCTTGATTTTCGTCTTACTTTGGTCTCTAGAATCCCCTGGGAGAAATTGTAATGGGAGATTCTAGAGGTTAAAGTAGGATGAAAATCAAGAATACCAATTTGTTGATGGAGTAATACGATACTAAACAAGTTATTGACGTTTAAAGTTCCGCTCTTACTTTCGAATTTTTTTCTCGAAAATGCGCAGGATTTCGTATGTGGTATGTCTATTCACCGAAAATAATTGTAATTGACCCCCGAAACCGAAAGTAATTTTTTCAGAACGATTTGAAATTTTCTTTTTCTTTCGTCGAAAAATTTAGGCACTGTCTGTCGATTTTTCTTAAAAATTCCTTTCTGATTTTTATTCAGTTTGTAAAATAGTTGTTTAATAATACTCTTTGTGTAGGTACCCATGAGCTCTACTCGCGAAAAAAAACGTTTCATTGGAATATATTCACTATTCACTATATCAGTAGGAGTTGCGGGGGCTGTTTGAAAATTTGACCAGTTATATGGGATTTTTCTCACTTTACGGGGTCAAGGAACAACTTTTCCAACATCTCTACATATTCTCCATTAAAATATGCGTTGTGTTGCTGTTTGAAACATTAAAATCGTTCAATCCGGCTGTCGACCAAAAAAAAAAAATGCTTGTAACTGACCCCTGCAACGAAAACTAATTCTTCCAAGACGATTCGAAATTCTTTTTTACTTGAATTTTTTTTGTCGAAACTGAGTAGGATTTCGGGGGTACGATTCTAACTGACCTCCGCGACCAAAAATAATTTTTTCAGAACGATTTGAAATTTTTTTATTTAATGTTATTAATAACTACTTTTTAACGAAACCTCAGTCGAAAAATTGATATTCTTAATTTTCGTCTTATTTTGGCTTCTAGAATCTCCCATTAAAATTTTTCCCAGGGGTGGCCAAACACCCTGTATATATTAAATCAATATTAATGAAATTACACCTTGACCGAATTCATTTCAATCCCCACACTAATACATATATTGTGTGTATGTACCATAAATGGTCGAGAATGGAGTCACCTTTCCTATACTGGTATTATTAGATGGTCGCAGGTCCTGCATAAATTTCAATTTACATAATTTTTGTTTTGAGTAAACTCATTTTACTTTTTTGTATATTATTACCTAATGCAACTCATATTTTCCAGCCATGCGATGTAGGAATATTTAGAAGATTAAAAGTTGCATGGCGAAAGGTAGTACAGGAACATAGACAAAGTACGTAGGTAGACTAAACCCATTACGAAGGTGAATTTCGCACCAATATATATATCATACCATATATAAATTCCATGAAGAAGGAAATGCTTTTAAAGCTTGTGGTGGCCTATGACCGTTTAACTCAAATACAATTTACTAGACAAAACGTATTTCAGAAAGAAGAAAATAAATTAGAATTCATGTCGCCAGATGAAACTGACATCAATGACAGCAATATAGGTAGTTTTACATAGCATTCAAGAGCATATTCCAGATGATCTGAGAGGGGAACAATTTTCTTTTCTATATAGAAAATATTAAAATACAATCGGGACACAACTAAGACACAACACAAGACACAACTCGCAGAGAGAAAGCACTGCTGATGTTCAACGCAGTGCAGTTCATAGTAACAGTAAAACCAATACCAGTGTAGAAGACTAATTTAACAACGTTTCGCTAGAAGAAACTAATATATGATATACTGATCATTAATTAACTTTAATATTTCATGACAATGATGCTTTTACTTTTTTCTAATGGGAATTGTTTTGTTTCCGATGGTACTGAAATCAAACTACATTAATTCTACAACGTTACTTTACTTATTTTCTCGTAAAGACAAAGATTCTTCAGAATCTATTCTGGATAAACATTATCAACATTATCAAAAAATTGAAAAAACAACAAAGAAAAGAAAAGAAAAGAAAAGAAATATAGAAAGGTGTGTGCAATCAAAGTTACATCAAAGACATGGAAATAGACTCAGCTTGAAAAAATAGAAGCAATTGATAACCAGGAAAAAGAAAAACAAAGAATGAAAGAAGAACGATTAGAAAAGAAAAAAACAAGCCGAGAAATTAAAAGAAGAAAAGCTATTGAAAAAAGAAAGAAAAACAGAAAAATGAAAAGGAAAAGGAGAAAGAAAAGCAAGACGAAGAGAAGGAGAAATGTAAAACTCAAACTAAAAATAAAAATAAAGTTAAGAACGTGAAAAGAAAATAATAAATAATATTATTGTGTTGTTTTTACAGGGTGAATGTAGTAACTGAACCAGGTGGTTATGACTATGCAACATTTTTATTAGCATCTTTTTCAAACTCCACTTGGAACAACACTGTACGTATGTATGTATGGGATTATCAGGAACCGTGTTTGTTCGTTAATCGGCACACTCGTATTTATTTCGTTAAACACAGTCACACCTACTACGTACTTTTCTTCAATCTTTCTCTCTTCCGTGCTGTCTTTTCTCGCTTTCTGGGTTATTCACCCATCAGCTGTTCGGCCGTACGCTCGCCGCGTGTTGACGGCTTTTCGGCGGTAACCGTCTTCGCTCGTGCAAGCTCGTGGACAGCGAACGATTCGCTGTTCGGCCAAAAATTCGTGCGCGATTTAATAATTTTCAACTGCACGGTTCCCTACATACAGGGTGTTCGGCCATCCATGGGAAAAATTTTAATGGGGGATTCTAGAGGTCAAAATAAGACGAAAATCAAGAATACCAATTTGTTGATGGAGGCACTGTTAAAAAGTTATTAATGTTTAAAGTTCCGCTCGTACTGAATTTTTTTCTCGAAAATGCGCAAGATTACGGGGGTATGTCTATACATAAAAAATGATTGTCACCGACCCTCGCAACTGAAAATAATTTTTCACAGAACGATTTGAAATCTTTCTTTTTCATCGAAAAATATAGGCACCCGATTAGATTTTCGGTAAGGAATTTTTTTCTCGAAAGTGCGTAGGATTTCGGGGGTATGTGTAATGACCAAAAATGATTGTAATTGACCCCTGTAACCGAAAATAATTTTTTTAGAACGATTTGAAAAATTTGTTTTTCGCCGAAAAATATCAACACATACTCGAATTTTTTTCTCGAAACTGAGTAGGATTTCGAATATATGTCTATTCACTAAAAATGCTTGTAATTGACCTCCGCAGCCGAAAATAATTTTTCTGGAACGATTTGAAATTTTTGAATCAAATTGTTAATAACTTTTTAACGAAGCCTCCATCAACAAATTGGTATTCTTGATTTTCGTCTTAGTTTGGCCTCTAGAATATCCTATTAAAATGTTTCTCAGGGCTGGCCGAACACCCTCTATACTACTATGTTTACTAGATCCTGGGTTTTTTTCGGGTTTGAATCACGTAGTAATGTGGTAACAAACTGAAGCAGTCAATAAAACCTGGTTTCGATCAATATTTTAGAGGAACACACCGGTTAGGTCTGGGATTTGCGCGCATATGGCTTATACTTTCGCCTTTTTCGCAAACTTGTTGGCCAGATCCTGGGTATTTTCCGTGTTTGAAACACGTAGTAATGTGGTAACACACTGAAGCAGTCAATTAAACCTGGTTTCGATCAATATTTCAGAGGATAACACCGGTTAGGTCTGGGTTAGGTCTGGGATATGCGCGCATCTGGCTTATACTTTCGCCTTTTTCGCAAACTTGTTGGCTAGATCCTGGGTTTTTTTCGGTTTTGAATACCGCAGTAATGAGGTACCACATTGAAGCAGTCAATTAAACCTGGTTTCGATCAATATTTTAGAGGATAACGCCGGTTAGGTCTGGGTTAGGTCTGGGAAATGAGCGCATCTGGCTCATGATTTTGCCTTCTTCGCATACTTGTTGGCCAGATCCTGGGTTTTTTTCGTGTTTGAATCACGTAATAATGTGGTAACACACTGAAGCTGTCAATTAAACCTGGTTTCGATCAATATTTTAGAGGATAACACCGGGTAGGTCTGGGTTAGGTCTGGGTTATGCCCGCATCTGGTTCATGATTTTGCCTTCTTCGCATACTTGTTGGCCAGATCCTGGGGTTTTTTCGTGTTTGAATCACGTAGTAATGTGGTGACACACTGAAGCAGTCAATTAAACCTGGTTTCGATCAATATTTTAGAGGATAACACCGGTTAGGTCTGGGTTAGGTCTGGGTTATGCCCGCATCTGGCTCATGATTTTGCCTTCTTCGCATACTTGTTGGCCAGATCCTGGGTTTTTTTCATGTTTGAATCACGTAGTAATGTGGTAACACACTGAAGCAGTCAATTAAACCTGGTTTCGATCAATATTTTAGAGGATAACACCGGTTAGGTCTGGGTTAGGACTGGGTTATGCCCGCATCTGGCTCATGATTTTGCCGTCTTCGCATACTTGTTGGCCAGATCCTGGGGTTTTTTCGTGTTTGAATCACGTAGTAATGTGGTAACACACTGAAGCAGTCAATTAAACCTGGTTTCGAACAATATTTCAGAGGATAACACCGGTTAGGTCTGGGTTATGCCCGCATCTGGCTCATGATTTTGCCGTCTTCGCATACTTGTTGGCCAGATCCTGGGGTTTTTTCGTGTTTGAATCACGTAGTAATGTGGTGACACACTGAAGCAGTCAATTAAACCTGGTTTCGATCAATATTTTAGAGGATAACGCCGGTTAGGTCTGGGTTAGGTCTGGGTTATGCCCGCATCTGGCTCATGATTTTGCCTTCTTCGCATACTTGTTGGCCAGATCCTGGGGTTTTTTCATGTTTGAATCACGTAATAATGTGGTAACACACTGAAGCTGTCAATTAAACCTGGTTTCGATCAATATTTTAGAGGATAACACCGGTTAGGTCTGGGTTAGGTCTGGGTTATGCCCGCATCTGGCTCATGATTTTGCGTCTTCGCATACTTGTTGGCCAGATCCTGGGTATTTTCCGTGTTTGAATCACGTAGTAATGTGGTAACACACTGAAGCAGTCAATTAAACCTGGTTTCGATCAATATTTCAGAGGATAACACCGGTTAGGTCTGGGTTAGGTCTGGGTTATGCCCGCATCTGGCTCATGATTTTGCCTTCTTCGCATACTTGTTGGCCAGATCCTGGGTTTTTTTCGTGTTTGAATCACGTAGTAATGTGGTAATACACTGAAGCAGTCAATTAAACCTGGTTTCGATCAATATTTCAGAGGATAACACCGGTTAGAACTGGGTTTCGTCTGGGTTATGTCCGCACCTGGCTCATGATTTTGCCATCTTCGCATACTTGTTGGCCAGATCTTGGGTTTTTTTCGTGTTTGAATCATGTAGTAATGTGGTAACACACTGAAGCAGTCAATTAAACCTGGTTTCGATCAATATTTCAGAGGATAACACCGGTTAGGTCTGGGTTAGGTCTGGGTTATGCCCGCATCTGGCTCATGATTTTGCCTTCTTCGCATACTTGTTGGCCAGATCCTGGGTATTTTCCGTGTTTGAATCACGTAGTAATGTGGTGACACACTGAAGCAGTCAATTAAACCTGGTTTCGATCAATATTTCAGAGGATAACACCGGTTAGGTCTGGGTTAGGTCTGGGATATGCGCGCATCTGGCTTATACTTTCGCCTTTTTCGCAAACTTGTTGGCTAGATCCTGGGTTTTTTTCGGTTTTGAATACCGCAATAATGTGGTACCACATTGAAGCATTCAATTAAACCTGGTTTCGATCAATATTTTAGAGGATAACGCCGGTTAGGTCTGGGTTAGGTCTGGGAAATGAGCGCATCTGGCTCATGATTTCGCCTTCTTCGCATAATTGTTGGCCAGATCCTGGGGTTTTTTCGTGTTTGAATCACGTAGTAATGTGGTGACACACTGAAGCAGTCAATTAAACCTGGTTTCGATCAATATTTTAGAGGATAACGCCGGTTAGGTCTGGGTTAGGTCTGGGAAATGAGCGCATCTGGCTCATGATTTTGCCTTCTTCGCATACTTGTTGGCCAGATCCTGGGGTTTTTTCGTGTTTGAATCACGTAGTAATGTGGTGACACACTGAAGCAGTTAATTAAACCTGGTTTCGATCAATATTTTAGAGGATAACGCCGGTTAGGTCTGGGTTAGGTCTGGGTTATGCCCGCATCTGGCTCATGATTTTGCCGTCTTCGCATACTTGTTGGCCAGATCCTGGGGTTTTTTCGTGTTTGAATCACGTAATAATGTGGTAACACACTGAAGCTGTCAATTAAACCTGGTTTCGATCAATATTTTAGAGGATAACGCCGGTTAGGTCTGGGTTAGGTCTGGGTTATGCCCGCATCTGGGTCATGATTTTGCCGTCTTCGCATACTTGTTGGCCAGATCCTGGGGTTTTTTCGTGTTTGAATCACGTAATAATGTGGTAACACACTGAAGCTGTCAATTAAACCTGCTTTCGATCAATATTTTAGAGGATAACACCGGTTAGGTCTGGGTTAGGTCTGGGTTATGCCCGCATCTGGCTCATGATTTTGCCTTCTTCGCATACTTGCTGGCCAGATCCTGGGGTTTTTTCGTGTTTGAATCACGTAGTAATGTGGTGACACACTGAAGCAGTTAATTAAACCTGGTTTCGATCAATATTTTAGAGGATAACACCGGTTAGGTCTGGGTTAGGTCTGGGTTATGCCCGCATCTGGCTCATGATTTTGCATTCTTCGCATACTTGTTGGCCAGATCCTGGGTATTTTCCGTGTTTGAATCACGTAGTAATGTGGTGACACACTGAAGCAGTCAATTAAACCTGGTTTCGATCAATATTTTAGAGGATAACACCGGTTTGGTCTGGGTTAGGTCTGGGTTATGCCCGCATCTGGCTCATGATTTTGCCGTCTTCGCATACTTGTTGGCCAGATCCTGGGTATTTTCCGTGTTTGAATCACGTAGTAATGTGGTAACACACTGAAGCAGTCAATTAAACCTGGTTTCGATCAATATTTCAGAGGATAACACCGGTTAGGTCTGGCTTAGGTCTGGGTTATGCCCGCATCTGGCTCATGATTTTGCCTTCTTCGCATACTTGTTGGCCAGATCCTGGGTTTTTTTCGTGTTTGAATCACGTAGTAATGTGGTAACACACTGAAGCAGTCAATTAAACCTGGTTTCGATCAATATTTTAGAGGATAACACCGGTTAGGTCTGGGTTAGGTCTGGGTTATGCCCGCATCTGGCTCATGATTTTGCCTTCTTCGCATACTTGTTGGCCAGATCCTGGGGTTTTTTCGTGTTTCAATCACGTAGTAATGTGGTAACACACTGAAGCAGTCAATTAAACCTGGTTTCGATCAATATTTCAGAGGATAACACCGGTTAGGTCTGGGTTTCGTCTGGGTTATGTCCGCACCTGGCTCATGATTTTGCCATCTTCGCATACTTGTTGGCCAGATCTTGGGTTTTTTTCGTGTTTGAATCACGTAGTAATGTGGTGACACACTGAAGCAGTCAATTAAACCTGGTTTCGATCAATATTTTAGAGGATAACGCCGGTTAGGTCTGGGTTAGGTCTGGGATATGCGCGCATCTGGCTTATACTTTCGCCTTTTTCGCAAACTTGTTGGATAGATCCTGGGTTTTTTTCGGGTTTTGAATACCGCAGTAATGTGGTACCACACTGAAGCAGTCAATTAAACCTGGTTTCGATCAATATTTCAGAGGATAACACCGGTTAGGTCTGGGTTAGGTCTGGGATATGCGCGCATCTGGCTTATGCTTTCGCCTTTTTCGCAAACTTATTGGCCAGATCCTGGGTATTTTCCGTGTTTGAAACACGTAGTAATGTGGTAACACACTGAAGCAGTCAATTAAACCTGGTTTCGATCAATATTTCAGAGGATAACACCGGTTAGGTCTGGGTTAGGTCTGGGTTATGCCCGCATCTGGCTCATGATTTTGCCTTCTTCGCATACTTGTTGGCCAGATCTTGGGTTTTTTTCGGGTTTGAATACCGCAGTAATGTGGTACCACACTGAAGCAGTCAATTAAACCTGGTTTCGATCAATATTTCAGAGGATAACACCGGTTAGGTCTGGGTTAGGTCTGGGATATGCGCGCATCTGGCTTATGCTTTCGCCTTTTTCGCAAACTTGTTGGCCAGATCCTGGGTATTTTCCGTGTTTGAAACACGTAGTAATGTGGTAACACACTGAAGCAGTCAATTAAACCTGGTTTCGATCAATATTTTAGAGGATAACACCGGTTAGGTCTGGGTTAGGTCTGGGTTATGCCCGCATCTGGCTCATGATTTTGCCTTCTTCGCATACTTGTTGGCCAGATCCTGGGTATTTTCCGTGTTTGAATCACGTAGTAATGTGGTGACACACTGAAGCAGTCAATTAAACCTGGTTTCGATCAATATTTTAGAGGATAACGCCGGTTAGGTCTGGGTTAGGTCTGGGTTATGCCCGCATCTGGCTCATGATTTTGCCTTCTTCGCATACTTGTTGGCCAGATCCTGGGGTTTTTTCGTGTTTGAATCACGTAGTAATGTGGTGACACACTGAAGCAGTCAATTAAACCTGGTTTCGATCAATATTTTAGAGGATAACGCCGGTTAGGTCTGGGTTAGGTCTGGGTTATGCCCGCATCTGGCTCATGATTTTGCCGTCTTCGCATACTTGTTGGCCAGATCCTGGGGTTTTTTCATGTTTGAATCACGTAATAATGTGGTAACACACTGAAGCTGTCAATTAAACCTGGTTTCGATCAATATTTTAGAGGATAACACCGGTTAGGTCTGGGTTAGGTCTGGGTTATGCCCGCATCTGGCTCATGATTTTGCCTTCTTCGCATACTTGTTGGCCAGATCCTGGGTATTTTCCGTGTTTGAATCACGTAGTAATGTGGTGACACACTGAAGCAGTCAATTAAACCTGGTTTCGATCAATATTTTAGAGGATAACACCGGTTAGGTCTGGGTTAGGTCTGGGTTATGCCCGCATCTGGCTCATGATTTTGCGTCTTCGCATACTTGTTGGCCAGATCCTGGGTATTTTCCGTGTTTGAATCACGTAGTAATGTGGTAACACACTGAAGCAGTCAATTAAACCTGGTTTCGATCAATATTTCAGAGGATAACACCGGTTAGGTCTGGGTTAGGTCTGGGTTATGCCCGCATCTGGCTCATGATTTTGCCTTCTTCGCATACTTGTTGGCCAGATCCTGGGTTTTTTTCGTGTTTGAATCACGTAGTAATGTGGTAATACACTGAAGCAGTCAATTAAACCTGGTTTCGATCAATATTTCAGAGGATAACACCGGTTAGAACTCGGTTTCGTCTGGGTTATGTCCGCACCTGGCTCATGATTTTGCCATCTTCGCATACTTGTTGGCCAGATCTTGGGTTTTTTTCGTGTTTGAATCATGTAGTAATGTGGTAACACACTGAAGCAGTCAATTAAACCTGGTTTCGATCAATATTTCAGAGGATAACACCGGTTAGGTCTGGGTTAGGTCTGGGTTATGCCCGCATCTGGCTCATGATTTTGCCGTCTTCGCATACTTGTTGGCCAGATCCTGGGGTTTTTTCATGTTTGAATCACGTAATAATGTGGTAACACACTGAAGCTGTCAATTAAACCTGGTTTCGATCAATATTTTAGAGGATAACACCGGTTAGGTCTGGGTTAGGTCTGGGTTATGCCCGCATCTGGCTCATGATTTTGCCTTCTTCGCATACTTGTTGGCCAGATCCTGGGTATTTTCCGTGTTTGAATCACGTAGTAATGTGGTGACACACTGAAGCAGTCAATTAAACCTGGTTTCGATCAATATTTTAGAGGATAACACCGGTTAGGTCTGGGTTAGGTCTGGGTTATGCCCGCATCTGGCTCATGATTTTGCGTCTTCGCATACTTGTTGGCCAGATCCTGGGTATTTTCCGTGTTTGAATCACGTAGTAATGTGGTAACACACTGAAGCAGTCAATTAAACCTGGTTTCGATCAATATTTCAGAGGATAACACCGGTTAGGTCTGGGTGAGGTCTGGGTAATGCCCGCATCTGGCTCATGATTTTGCCGTCTTCGCATACTTGTTGGCCAGATCCTGGGGTTTTTCCGTGTTTGAATCACGTAGTAATGTGGTGACACACTGAAGCAGTCAATTAAACCTGGTTTCGATCAATATTTTAGAGGATAACGCCGGTTAGGTCTGGGTTAGGTCTGGGATATGCGCGCATCTGGCTTATACTTTCGCCTTTTTCGCAAACTTGTTGGATAGATCCTGGGTTTTTTTCGGGTTTTGAATACCGCAGTAATGTGGTACCACACTGAAGCAGTCAATTAAACCTGGTTTCGATCAATATTTCAGAGGATAACACCGGTTAGGTCTGGGTTAGGTCTGGGTTATGCCCGCATCTGGCTCATGATTTTGCCTTCTTCGCATACTTGTTGGCCAGATCTTGGGTTTTTTTCGTGTTTGAATCACGTAGTAATGTGGTAACACACTGAAGCAGTCAATTAAACCTGGTTTCGATCAATATTTTAGAGGATAACACCGGTTAGGTCTGGGTTAGGTCTGGGTTATGCCCGCATCTGGCTCATGATTTTGCCTTCTTCGCATACTTGTTGGCCAGATCCTGGGTATTTTCCGTGTTTGAATCACGTAGTAATGTGGTGACACACTGAAGCAGTCAATTAAACCTGGTTTCGATCAATATTTTAGAGGATAACACCGGTTAGGTCTGGGTTAGGTCTGGGTTATGCCCGCATCTGGCTCATGATTTTGCCTTCTTCGCATACTTGTTGGCCAGATCTTGGGTTTTTTTCGTGTTTGAATCACGTAGTAATGTGGTGACACACTGAAGCAGTCAATTAAACCTGGTTTCGATCAATATTTTAGAGGATAACACCGGTTAGGTCTGGGTTAGGTCTGGGTTATGCCCGCATCTGGCTCATGATTTTGCCTTCTTCGCATACTTGTTGGCCAGATCCTGGGTATTTTCCGTGTTTGAATCACGTACTAATGTGGTGACACACTGAAGCAGTCAATTAAACCTGGTTTCGATCAATATTTTAGAGGATAACACCGGTTAGGTCTGGGTTAGGTCTGGGTTATGCCCGCATCTGGCTCATGATTTTGCCTTCTTCGCATACTTGTTGGCCAGATCTTGGGTTTTTTTCGTGTTTGAATCACGTAGTAATGTGGT
The DNA here is from genome assembly GCF_051014445.1 of Colletes latitarsis. Taxonomy (NCBI): domain Eukaryota; kingdom Metazoa; phylum Arthropoda; class Insecta; order Hymenoptera; family Colletidae; genus Colletes; species Colletes latitarsis. The sequence goes on from NC_135142.1 coordinate 10,257,500, forward strand.
GACACACTGAAGCAGTCAATTAAACCTGGTTTCGATCAATATTTTAGAGGATAACACCGGTTAGGTCTGGGTGAGGTCTGGGTAATGCCCGCATCTGGCTCATGATTTTGCCGTCTTCGCATACTTGTTGGCCAGATCCTGGGGTTTTTCCGTGTTTGAATCACGTAGTAATGTGGTGACACACTGAAGCAGTCAATTAAACCTGGTTTCGATCAATATTTTAGAGGATAACGCCGGTTAGGTCTGGGTTAGGTCTGGGATATGCGCGCATCTGGCTTATACTTTCGCCTTTTTCGCAAACTTGTTGGATAGATCCTGGGTTTTTTTCGGGTTTTGAATACCGCAGTAATGTGGTACCACACTGAAGCAGTCAATTAAACCTGGTTTCGATCAATATTTCAGAGGATAACACCGGTTAGGTCTGGGTTAGGTCTGGGATATGCGCGCATCTGGCTTATGCTTTCGCCTTTTTCGCAAACTTGTTGGCCAGATCCTGGGTATTTTCCGTGTTTGAAACACGTAGTAATGTGGTAACACACTGAAGCAGTCAATTAAACCTGGTTTCGATCAATATTTTAGAGGATAACACCGGTTAGGTCTGGGTTAGGTCTGGGTTATGCCCGCATCTGGCTCATGATTTTGCCTTCTTCGCATACTTGTTGGCCAGATCCTGGGGTTTTTTCGTGTTTCAATCACGTAGTAATGTGGTAACACACTGAAGCAGTCAATTAAACCTGGTTTCGATCAATATTTCAGAGGATAACACCGGTTAGGTCTGGGTTTCGTCTGGGTTATGTCCGCACCTGGCTCATGATTTTGCCATCTTCGCATACTTGTTGGCCAGATCTTGGGTTTTTTTCGTGTTTGAATCATGTAGTAATGTGGTAACACACTGAAGCAGTCAATTAAACCTGGTTTCGATCAATATTTCAGAGGATAACACCGGTTAGGTCTGGGTTAGGTCTGGGTTATGCCCGCATCTGGCTCATGATTTTGCCTTCTTCGCATACTTGTTGGCCAGATCTTGGGTTTTTTTCGTGTTTGAATCACGTAGTAATGTGGTAACACACTGAAGCAGTCAATTAAACCTGGTTTCGATCAATATTTTAGAGGATAACACCGGTTAGGTCTGGGTTAGGTCTGGGTTATGCCCGCATCTGGCTCATGATTTTGCCGTCTTCGCATACTTGTTGGCCAGATCCTGGGGTTTTTCCGGGTATGAATCACGTAGTAATGTGGTGACACACTGAAGCAGTCAATTAAACCTGGTTTCGATCAATATTTTAGAGGATAACGCCGGTTAGGTCTGGGTTAGGTCTGGGATATGCGCGCATCTGGCTTATACTTTCGCCTTTTTCGCAAACTTATTGGCCAGATCCTGGGTATTTTCCGTGTTTGAAACACGTAGTAATGTGGTAACACACTGAAGCAGTCAATTAAACCTGGTTTCGATCAATATTTCAGAGGATAACACCGGTTAGGTCTGGGTTAGGTCTGGGTTATGCCCGCATCTGGCTCATGATTTTGCCTTCTTCGCATACTTGTTGGCCAGATCTTGGGTTTTTTTCGGGTTTGAATACCGCAGTAATGTGGTACCACACTGAAGCAGTCAATTAAACCTGGTTTCGATCAATATTTCAGAGGATAACACCGGTTAGGTCTGGGTTAGGTCTGGGATATGCGCGCATCTGGCTTATGCTTTCGCCTTTTTCGCAAACTTGTTGGCCAGATCCTGGGTATTTTCCGTGTTTGAAACACGTAGTAATGTGGTAACACACTGAAGCAGTCAATTAAACCTGGTTTCGATCAATATTTTAGAGGATAACACCGGTTAGGTCTGGGTTAGGTCTGGGTTATGCCCGCATCTGGCTCATGATTTTGCCTTCTTCGCATACTTGTTGGCCAGATCCTGGGGTTTTTTCGTGTTTCAATCACGTAGTAATGTGGTAACACACTGAAGCAGTCAATTAAACCTGGTTTCGATCAATATTTCAGAGGATAACACCGGTTAGGTCTGGGTTTCGTCTGGGTTATGTCCGCACCTGGCTCATGATTTTGCCATCTTCGCATACTTGTTGGCCAGATCTTGGGTTTTTTTCGTGTTTGAATCATGTAGTAATGTGGTAACACACTGAAGCAGTCAATTAAACCTGGTTTCGATCAATATTTCAGAGGATAACACCGGTTAGGTCTGGGTTAGGTCTGGGTTATGCCCGCATCTGGCTCATGATTTTGCCTTCTTCGCATACTTGTTGGCCAGATCTTGGGTTTTTTTCGTGTTTGAATCACGTAGTAATGTGGTAACACACTGAAGCAGTCAATTAAACCTGGTTTCGATCAATATTTTAGAGGATAACACCGGTTAGGTCTGGGTTAGGTCTGGGTTATGCCCGCATCTGGCTCATGATTTTGCCGTCTTCGCATACTTGTTGGCCAGATCCTGCGGTTTTTCCGGGTTTGAATCACGTAGTAATGTGGTGACACACTGAAGCAGTCAATTAAACCTGGTTTCGATCAATATTTTAGAGGATAACGCCGGTTAGGTCTGGGTTAGGTCTGGGATATGCGCGCATCTGGCTTATACTTTCGCCTTTTTCGCAAACTTGTTGGATAGATCCTGGGTTTTTTTCGGGTTTTGAATACCGCAGTAATGTGGTACCACACTGAAGCAGTCAATTAAACCTGGTTTCGATCAATATTTCAGAGGATAACACCGGTTAGGTCTGGGTTAGGTCTGGGATATGCGCGCATCTGGCTTATGCTTTCGCCTTTTTCGCAAACTTATTGGCCAGATCCTGGGTATTTTCCGTGTTTGAAACACGTAGTAATGTGGTAACACACTGAAGCAGTCAATTAAACCTGGTTTCGATCAATATTTCAGAGGATAACACCGGTTAGATCTGGGTTAGGTCTGGGTTATGCCCGCATCTGGCTCATGATTTTGCCTTCTTCGCATACTTGTTGGCCAGATCCTGGGTATTTTCCGTGTTTGAATCACGTAGTAATGTGGTGACACACTGAAGCAGTCAATTAAACCTGGTTTCGATCAATATTTTAGAGGATAACACCGGTTAGGTCTGGGTTAGGTCTGGGTTATGCCCGCATCTGGCTCATGATTTTGCCTTCTTCGCATACTTGTTGGCCAGATCTTGGGTTTTTTTCGTGTTTGAATCACGTAGTAATGTGGTGACACACTGAAGCAGTCAATTAAACCTGGTTTCGATCAATATTTTAGAGGATAACACCGGTTAGGTCTGGGTGAGGTCTGGGTAATGCCCGCATCTGGCTCATGATTTTGCCGTCTTCGCATACTTGTTGGCCAGATCCTGGGGTTTTTCCGTGTTTGAATCACGTAGTAATGTGGTGACACACTGAAGCAGTCAATTAAACCTGGTTTCGATCAATATTTTAGAGGATAACGCCGGTTAGGTCTGGGTTAGGTCTGGGATATGCGCGCATCTGGCTTATACTTTCGCCTTTTTCGCAAACTTGTTGGATAGATCCTGGGTTTTTTTCGGGTTTTGAATACCGCAGTAATGTGGTACCACACTGAAGCAGTCAATTAAACCTGGTTTCGATCAATATTTCAGAGGATAACACCGGTTAGGTCTGGGTTAGGTCTGGGATATGCGCGCATCTGGCTTATGCTTTCGCCTTTTTCGCAAACTTATTGGCCAGATCCTGGGTATTTTCCGTGTTTGAAACACGTAGTAATGTGGTAACACACTGAAGCAGTCAATTAAACCTGGTTTCGATCAATATTTCAGAGGATAACACCGGTTAGGTCTGGGTTAGGTCTGGGTTATGCCCGCATCTGGCTCATGATTTTGCCTTCTTCGCATACTTGTTGGCCAGATCTTGGGTTTTTTTCGGGTTTGAATACCGCAGTAATGTGGTACCACACTGAAGCAGTCAATTAAACCTGGTTTCGATCAATATTTCAGAGGATAACACCGGTTAGGTCTGGGTTAGGTCTGGGATATGCGCGCATCTGGCTTATGCTTTCGCCTTTTTCGCAAACTTGTTGGCCAGATCCTGGGTATTTTCCGTGTTTGAAACACGTAGTAATGTGGTAACACACTGAAGCAGTCAATTAAACCTGGTTTCGATCAATATTTTAGAGGATAACACCGGTTAGGTCTGGGTTAGGTCTGGGTTATGCCCGCATCTGGCTCATGATTTTGCCTTCTTCGCATACTTGTTGGCCAGATCCTGGGGTTTTTTCGTGTTTCAATCACGTAGTAATGTGGTAACACACTGAAGCAGTCAATTAAACCTGGTTTCGATCAATATTTCAGAGGATAACACCGGTTAGGTCTGGGTTTCGTCTGGGTTATGTCCGCACCTGGCTCATGATTTTGCCATCTTCGCATACTTGTTGGCCAGATCTTGGGTTTTTTTCGTGTTTGAATCATGTAGTAATGTGGTAACACACTGAAGCAGTCAATTAAACCTGGTTTCGATCAATATTTCAGAGGATAACACCGGTTAGGTCTGGGTTAGGTCTGGGTTATGCCCGCATCTGGCTCATGATTTTGCCTTCTTCGCATACTTGTTGGCCAGATCTTGGGTTTTTTTCGTGTTTGAATCACGTAGTAATGTGGTAACACACTGAAGCAGTCAATTAAACCTGGTTTCGATCAATATTTTAGAGGATAACACCGGTTAGGTCTGGGTTAGGTCTGGGTTATGCCCGCATCTGGCTCATGATTTTGCCGTCTTCGCATACTTGTTGGCCAGATCCTGGGGTTTTTCCGGGTTTGAATCACGTAGTAATGTGGTGACACACTGAAGCAGTCAATTAAACCTGGTTTCGATCAATATTTTAGAGGATAACGCCGGTTAGGTCTGGGTTAGGTCTGGGATATGCGCGCATCTGGCTTATACTTTCGCCTTTTTCGCAAACTTGTTGGATAGATCCTGGGTTTTTTTCGGGTTTTGAATACCGCAGTAATGTGGTACCACACTGAAGCAGTTAATTAAACCTGGTTTCGATCAATATTTCAGAGGATAACACCGGTTAGGTCTGGGTTAAGTCTGGGATATGCGCGCATCTGGCTTATGCTTTCGCCTTTTTCGCAAACTTATTGGCCAGATCCTGGGTATTTTCCGTGTTTGAAACACGTAGTAATGTGGTAACACACTGAAGCAGTCAATTAAACCTGGTTTCGATCAATATTTCAGAGGATAACACCGGTTAGGTCTGGGTGAGGTCTGGGTAATGCCCGCATCTGGCTCATGATTTTGCCGTCTTCGCATACTTGTTGGCCAGATCCTGGGGTTTTTCCGTGTTTGAATCACGTAGTAATGTGGTGACACACTGAAGCAGTCAATTAAACCTGGTTTCGATCAATATTTTAGAGGATAACGCCGGTTAGGTCTGGGTTAGGTCTGGGATATGCGCGCATCTGGCTTATACTTTCGCCTTTTTCGCAAACTTGTTGGATAGATCCTGGGTTTTTTTCGGGTTTTGAATACCGCAGTAATGTGGTACCACACTGAAGCAGTCAATTAAACCTGGTTTCGATCAATATTTTAGAGGATAACACCGGTTAGGTCTGGGTTAGGTCTGGGTTATGCCCGCATCTGGCTCATGATTTTGCCTTCTTCGCATACTTGTTGGCCAGATCCTGGGGTTTTTTCGTGTTTCAATCACGTAGTAATGTGGTAACACACTGAAGCAGTCAATTAAACCTGGTTTCGATCAATATTTCAGAGGATAACACCGGTTAGGTCTGGGTTTCGTCTGGGTTATGTCCGCACCTGGCTCATGATTTTGCCATCTTCGCATACTTGTTGGCCAGATCTTGGGTTTTTTTCGTGTTTGAATCATGTAGTAATGTGGTAACACACTGAAGCAGTCAATTAAACCTGGTTTCGATCAATATTTCAGAGGATAACACCGGTTAGGTCTGGGTTAGGTCTGGGTTATGCCCGCATCTGGCTCATGATTTTGCCTTCTTCGCATACTTGTTGGCCAGATCTTGGGTTTTTTTCGTGTTTGAATCACGTAGTAATGTGGTAACACACTGAAGCAGTCAATTAAACCTGGTTTCGATCAATATTTTAGAGGATAACACCGGTTAGGTCTGGGTTAGGTCTGGGTTATGCCCGCATCTGGCTCATGATTTTGCCGTCTTCGCATACTTGTTGGCCAGATCCTGGGGTTTTTCCGGGTTTGAATCACGTAGTAATGTGGTGACACACTGAAGCAGTCAATTAAACCTGGTTTCGATCAATATTTTAGAGGATAACGCCGGTTAGGTCTGGGTTAGGTCTGGGATATGCGCGCATCTGGCTTATACTTTCGCCTTTTTCGCAAACTTGTTGGATAGATCCTGGGTTTTTTTCGGGTTTTGAATACCGCAGTAATGTGGTACCACACTGAAGCAGTCAATTAAACCTGGTTTCGATCAATATTTCAGAGGATAACACCGGTTAGGTCTGGGTTAGGTCTGGGATATGCGCGCATCTGGCTTATGCTTTCGCCTTTTTCGCAAACTTATTGGCCAGATCCTGGGTATTTTCCGTGTTTGAAACACGTAGTAATGTGGTAACACACTGGAGCAGTCAATTAAACCTGGTTTCGATCAATATTTCAGAGGATAACACCGGTTAGATCTGGGTTAGGTCTGGGTTATGCCCGCATCTGGCTCATGATTTTGCCTTCTTCGCATACTTGTTGGCCAGATCTTGGGTTTTTTTCGGGTTTGAATACCGCAGTAATGTGGTACCACACTGAAGCAGTCAATTAAACCTGGTTTCGATCAATATTTCAGAGGATAACACCGGTTAGGTCTGGGTTAGGTCTGGGATATGCGCGCATCTGGCTTATGCTTTCGCCTTTTTCGCAAACTTGTTGGCCAGATCCTGGGTATTTTCCGTGTTTGAAACACGTAGTAATGTGGTAACACACTGAAGCAGTCAATTAAACCTGGTTTCGATCAATATTTTAGAGGATAACACCGGTTAGGTCTGGGTTAGGTCTGGGTTATGCCCGCATCTGGCTCATGATTTTGCCTTCTTCGCATACTTGTTGGCCAGATCCTGGGTATTTTCCGTGTTTGAATCACGTAGTAATGTGGTGACACACTGAAGCAGTCAATTAAACCTGGTTTCGATCAATATTTCAGAGGATAACACCGGTTAGGTCTGGGTTAGGTCTGGGTTATGCCCGCATCTGGCTCATGATTTTGCCGTCTTCGCATACTTGTTGGCCAGATCCTGGGGTTTTTTCGTGTTTGAATCATGTAGTAATGTGGTAACACACTGAAGCAGTCAATTAAACCTGGTTTCGATCAATATTTCAGAGGATAACACCGGTTAGGTCTGGGTTAGGTCTGGGTTATGCCCGCATCTGGCTTATGCTTTCGCCTTTTTCGCAAACTTGTTGGCCAGATCCTGGGTATTTTCCGTGTTTGAAACACGTAGTAATGTGGTAACACACTGAAGCAGTCAATTAAACCTGGTTTCGATCAATATTTTAGAGGATAACACCGGTTAGGTCTGGGTTAGGTCTGGGTTATGCCCGCATCTGGCTCATGATTTTGCCGTCTTCGCATACTTGTTGGCCAGATCCTGGGGTTTTTTCGTGTTTGAATCATGTAGTAATGTGGTAACACACTGAAGCAGTCAATTAAACCTGGTTTCGATCAATATTTCAGAGGATAACACCGGTTAGGTCTGGGTTAGGTCTGGGTTATGCCCGCATCTGGCTCATGATTTTGCCTTCTTCGCATACTTGTTGGCCAGATCTTGGGTTTTTTTCGTGTTTGAATCACGTAGTAATGTGGTCACACACTGAAGCAGTCAATTAAACCTGGTTTCGTACAATATTTCAGAGGATAACACCGGTTAGGTCTGGGTTAGGTCTGGGAAATGCGCGCATCTGGCTCACGATTTTGCCTTCATCGCATACTTGTTGGCCAGATCCTGGGTTTTTTTCGTGTTTGAATCACGTAGGAATGTGGTAACACACTGAAGCAGTCACTTAAACCTGGTTTCGATCAATATTTCAGAGGATAACACCGGTTAGGTCTGGGTTAGGTCTGGGTTATGCCCGCATCTGGCTCATGATTTTGCCTTCTTCGCATACTTGTTGGCCAGATCCTGGGTTTTTTTCGTGTTTGATTCACGTAGTAATGTGGTAACACACTGAAGCAGTCAATTAAACCTGGTTTCGATCAATATTTTAGAGGATAGCACCGGTTAGGTCTGGGTTAGGTCTGGGTTATGCCCGCATCTGGCTCACGATTTTGCCTTCATCGCATACTTGTTGGCCAGATCCTGGGTTTTTTTCGTGTTTGAATCACGTACTAATGTGGTAACACACTGAAGCAGTCAATTAAACCTGGTTTCGATCAATATTTTAGAGGATAAAACCGGTTAGGTCTTGGTTAGGTCTGGGTTATGCCCGCATCTGGCTCACGATTTTGCCTTCATCGCATACTTGTTGGCCAGATCCTGGGTTTTTTTCGTGTTTGAATCACGTAGTAATGTGGTGACACACTGAAGCAGTCAATTAAACCTGGTTTCGATCAATATTTTAGAGGATAACGCCGGTTAGGTCTGGGTTAGGTCTGGGATATGCGCGCATCTGGCTCATACTTTCGCCTTTTTCGCAAACTTGTTGGCTAGATCCTGGGTTTTTTTCGGGTTTGAATACCGCAGTAATGTGGTACCACACTGAAGCAGTCAATTAAACCTGGTTTCGATCAATATTTCAGGGGATAACACCGGTTAGGTCTGGGTTAGGTCTGGGATATGCGCGCATCTGGCTTATGCTTTCGCCTTTTTCGCAAACTTGTTGGCCAGATCCTGGGTATTTTCCGTGTTTGAAACACGTAGTAATGTGGTACCACACTGAAGCAGTCAATTAAACCTGGTTTCGATCAATATTTTAGAGGATATCACCGGTTAGGTCTGGATTAGGTCTCGGTTATGCCCGCATCTGGCTCATGATTTTGCCTTCTTCGCATACTTGTTGGCCAGATCCTGGGGTTTTTCCGTGTTTGAATCACGTAGTAATGTGGTAACACACTGAAGCAGTCAATTAAACCTGGTTTCGATCAATATTTCAGAGGATAACACCGGTTAGGTCTGGGTTAGGTCTGGGAAATGCGCGCATCTGGCTTATACTTTCGCCTTTTTCGCAAACTTGTTGGCCAGATCCTGGGTATTTTCCGTGTTTGAATCACGTAGCAATGTGGTAACACACTGAAGCAGTCAATTAAACCTGGTTTCGATCAATATTTCAGAGGATAACACCAGTTAGGTCTGGGTTAGGTCTGGGTTATGCCCGCATCTGGCTCATGATTTTGCCTTCTTCGCATACTTGTTGGCCAGATCCTGGGTTTTTTTCGTGTTTCAATCACGTAGTAATGTGGTAACACACTGAAGCAGTCAATTAAACCTGGTTTCGATCAATATTTTAGAGGATAACACCGGTTAGGTCTGGGTTAGGTCTGGGTTATGTCCGCACCTGGCTCTTGATTTTGCCTTCTTCGCATACTTGTTGGCCAGATCTTGGGTTTTTTTCGTGTTTGAATCATGTAGTAATGTGGTGACACACTGAAGCAGTCAATTAAACCTGGTTTCGATCAATATTTCAGAGGATAACACCGGTTAGGTCTGGGTTAGGTCTGGGTTATGCCCGCATCTGGCTCATGATTTTGCCTTCTTCGCATACTTGTTGGCCAGATCTTGGGTTTTTTTCGTGTTTGAATCACGTAGTAATGTGGTAACACACTGAAGCAGTCAATTAAACCTGGTTTCGATCAATATTTTAGAGGATAACACCGGTTAGGTCTGGGTTAGGTCTGGGTTATGCCCGCATCTGGCTCATGATTTTGCCGTCTTCGCATACTTGTTGGCCAGATCCTGGGGTTTTTCCGGGTTTGAATCACGTAGTAATGTGGTGACACACTGAAGCAGTCAATTAAACCTGGTTTCGATCAATATTTTAGAGGATAACGCCGGTTAGGTCTGGGTTAGGTCTGGGATATGCGCGCATCTGGCTTATACTTTCGCCTTTTTCGCAAACTTGTTGGATAGATCCTGGGTTTTTTTCGGGTTTTGAATACCGCAGTAATGTGGTACCACACTGAAGCAGTCAATTAAACCTGGTTTCGATCAATATTTCAGAGGATAACACCGGTTAGGTCTGGGTTAGGTCTGGGATATGCGCGCATCTGGCTTATGCTTTCGCCTTTTTCGCAAACTTATTGGCCAGATCCTGGGTATTTTCCGTGTTTGAAACACGTAGTAATGTGGTAACACACTGAAGCAGTCAATTAAACCTGGTTTCGATCAATATTTCAGAGGATAACACCGGTTAGGTCTGGGTTAGGTCTGGGTTATGCCCGCATCTGGCTCATGATTTTGCCTTCTTCGCATACTTGTTGGCCAGATCTTGGGTTTTTTTCGGGTTTGAATACCGCAGTAATGTGGTACCACACTGAAGCAGTCAATTAAACCTGGTTTCGATCAATATTTCAGAGGATAACACCGGTTAGGTCTGGGTTAGGTCTGGGATATGCGCGCATCTGGCTTATGCTTTCGCCTTTTTCGCAAACTTGTTGGCCAGATCCTGGGTATTTTCCGTGTTTGAAACACGTAGTAATGTTGTAACACACTGAAGCAGTCAATTAAACCTGGTTTCGATCAATATTTTAGAGGATAACACCGGTTAGGTCTGGGTTAGGTCTGGGTTATGCCCGCATCTGGCTCATGATTTTGCCTTCTTCGCATACTTGTTGGCCAGATCCTGGGTATTTTCCGTGTTTGAATCACGTAGTAATGTGGTGACACACTGAAGCAGTCAATTAAACCTGGTTTCGATCAATATTTTAGAGGATAACACCGGTTAGGTCTGGGTTAGGTCTGGGTTATGCCCGCATCTGGCTCATGATTTTGCCGTCTTCGCATACTTGTTGCCCAGATCCTGGGGTTTTTTCGTGTTTGAATCATGTAGTAATGTGGTAACACACTGAAGCAGTCAATTAAACCTGGTTTCGATCAATATTTCAGAGGATAACACCGGTTAGGTCTGGGTTAGGTCTGGGTTATGCCCGCATCTGGCTCATGATTTTGCCTTCTTCGCATACTTGTTGGCCAGATCTTGGGTTTTTTTCGTGTTTGAATCACGTAGTAATGTGGTCACACACTGAAGCAGTCAATTAAACCTGGTTTCGATCAATATTTCAGAGGATAACACCGGTTAGGTCTGGGTTAGGTCTGGGAAATGCCCGCATCTGGCTCATCATTTTGCCTTCTTCGCATACTTGTTGGCCAGATCTTGGGTTTTTTTCGGGTTTGAATACCGCAGTAATGTGGTACCACACTGAAGCAGTCAATTAAACCTGGTTTCGATCAATATTTCAGAGGATAACACCGGTTAGGTCTGGGTTAGGTCTGGGATATGCGCGCATCTGGCTTATGCTTTCGCCTTTTTCGCAAACTTGTTGGCCAGATCCTGGGTATTTTCCGTGTTTGAAACACGTAGTAATGTTGTAACACACTGAAGCAGTCAATTAAACCTGGTTTCGATCAATATTTTAGAGGATAACACCGGTTAGGTCTGGGTTAGGTCTGGGTTATGCCCGCATCTGGCTCATGATTTTGCCTTCTTCGCATACTTGTTGGCCAGATCCTGGGTATTTTCCGTGTTTGAATCACGTAGTAATGTGGTGACACACTGAAGCAGTCAATTAAACCTGGTTTCGATCAATATTTTAGAGGATAACACCGGTTAGGTCTGGGTTAGGTCTGGGTTATGCCCGCATCTGGCTCATGATTTTGCCGTCTTCGCATACTTGTTGGCCAGATCCTGGGGTTTTTTCGTGTTTGAATCATGTAGTAATGTGGTAACACACTGAAGCAGTCAATTAAACCTGGTTTCGATCAATATTTCAGAGGATAACACCGGTTAGGTCTGGGTTAGGTCTGGGTTATGCCCGCATCTGGCTCATGATTTTGCCTTCTTCGCATACTTGTTGGCCAGATCTTGGGTTTTTTTCGTGTTTGAATCACGTAGTAATGTGGTCACACACTGAAGCAGTCAATTAAACCTGGTTTCGTACAATATTTCAGAGGATAACACCGGTTAGGTCTGGGTTAGGTCTGGGAAATGCGCGCATCTGGCTCACGATTTTGCCTTCATCGCATACTTGTTGGCCAGATCCTGGGTTTTTTTCGTGTTTGAATCACGTAGGAATGTGGTAACACACTGAAGCAGTCACTTAAACCTGGTTTCGATCAATATTTCAGAGGATAACACCGGTTAGGTCTGGGTTAGGTCTGGGTTATGCCCGCATCTGGCTCATGATTTTGCCTTCTTCGCATACTTGTTGGCCAGATCCTGGGTTTTTTTCGTGTTTGATTCACGTAGTAATGTGGTAACACACTGAAGCAGTCAAGTAAACCTGGTTTCGATCAATATTTTAGAGGATAGCACCGGTTAGGTCTGGGTTAGGTCTGGGTTATGCCCGCATCTGGCTCACGATTTTGCCTTCATCGCATACTTGTTGGCCAGATCCTGGGTTTTTTTCGTGTTTGAATCACGTACTAATGTGGTAACACACTGAAGCAGTCAATTAAACCTGGTTTCGATCAATATTTTAGAGGATAAAACCGGTTAGGTCTTGGTTAGGTCTGGGTTATGCCCGCATCTGGCTCACGATTTTGCCTTCATCGCATACTTGTTGGCCAGATCCTGGGTTTTTTTCGTGTTTGAATCACGTAGTAATGTGGTGACACACTGAAGCAGTCAATTAAACCTGGTTTCGATCAATATTTTAGAGGATAACGCCGGTTAGGTCTGGGTTAGGTCTGGGATATGCGCGCATCTGGCTCATACTTTCGCCTTTTTCGCAAACTTGTTGGCTAGATCCTGGGTTTTTTTCGGGTTTGAATACCGTAGTAATGTGGTACCACACTGAAGCAGTCAATTAAACCTGGTTTCGATCAATATTTCAGGGGATAACACCGGTTAGGTCTGGGTTAGGTCTGGGATATGCGCGCATCTGGCTTATGCTTTCGCCTTTTTCGCAAACTTGTTGGCCAGATCCTGGGTATTTTCCGTGTTTGAAACACGTAGTAATGTGGTACCACACTGAAGCAGTCAATTAAACCTGGTTTCGATCAATATTTTAGAGGATATCACCGGTTAGGTCTGGGTTAGGTCTCGGTTATGCCCGCATCTGGCTCATGATTTTGCCTTCTTCGCATACTTGTTGGCCAGATCCTGGGGTTTTTCCGTGTTTGAATCACGTAGTAATGTGGTAACACACTGAAGCAGTCAATTAAACCTGGTTTCGATCAATATTTCAGAGGATAACACCGGTTAGGTCTGGGTTAGGTCTGGGAAATGCGCGCATCTGGCTTATACTTTCGCCTTTTTCGCAAACTTGTTGGCCAGATCCTGGGTATTTTCCGTGTTTGAATCACGTAGCAATGTGGTAACACACTGAAGCAGTCAATTAAACCTGGTTTCGATCAATATTTCAGAGGATAACACCGGTTAGGTCTGGGTTAGGTCTGGGTTATGCCCGCATCTGGCTCATGATTTTGCCTTCTTCGCATACTTGTTGGCCAGATCCTGGGTTTTTTTCGTGTTTCAATCACGTAGTAATGTGGTAACACACTGAAGCAGTCAATTAAACCTGGTTTCGATCAATATTTCAGAGGATAACACCGGTTAGGTCTGGGTTTCTTCTGGGTTATGTCCGCACCTGGCTCATGATTTTGCCTTCTTCGCATACTTGTTGGCCAGATCTTGGGTTTTTTTCGTGTTTGAATCATGTAGTAATGTGGTGACACACTGAAGCAGTCAATTAAACCTGGTTTCGATCAATATTTCAGAGGATAACACCGGTTAGGTCTGGGTTAGGTCTGGGTTATGCCCGCATCTGGCTCATGATTTTGCCTTCTTCGCATACTTGTTGGCCAGATCCTGGGTTTTTTTCGTGTTTCAATCACGTAGTAATGTGGTAACACACTGAAGCAGTCAATTAAACCTGGTTTCGATCAATATTTCAGAGGATAACACCGGTTAGGTCTGGGTTTCTTCTGGGTTATGTCCGCACCTGGCTCATGATTTTGCCTTCTTCGCATACTTGTTGGCCAGATCTTGGGTTTTTTTCGTGTTTGAATCATGTAGTAATGTGGTGACACACTGAAGCAGTCAATTAAACCTGGTTTCGATCAATATTTCAGAGGATAACACCGGTTAGGTCTGGGTTAGGTCTGGGTTATGCCCGCATCTGGCTCATGATTTTGCCTTCTTCGCATACTTGTTGGCCAGATCCTGGGTATTTTCCGTGTTTGAATCACGTAGTAATGTGGTAACACACTGAAGCAGTCAATTAAACCTGGTTTCGATCAATATTTTAGAGGATATCACCGGTTAGGTCTGGGTTAGGTCTCGGTTATGCCCGCATCTGGCTCATGATTTTGCCTTCTTCGCATACTTGTTGGCCAGATCCTGGGGTTTTTCCGTGTTTGAATCACGTAGTAATGTGGTAACACACTGAAGCAGTCAATTAAACCTGGTTTCGATCAATATTTCAGAGGATAACACCGGTTAGGTCTGGGTTAGGTCTGGGAAATGCGCGCATCTGGCTTATACTTTCGCCTTTTTCGCAAACTTGTTGGCCAGATCCTGGGTATTTTCCGTGTTTGAATCACGTAGCAATGTGGTAACACACTGAAGCAGTCAATTAAACCTGGTTTCGATCAATATTTCAGAGGATAACACCGGTTAGGTCTGGGTTAGGTCTGGGTTATGCCCGCATCTGGCTCATGATTTTGCCTTCTTCGCATACTTGTTGGCCAGATCCTGGGTTTTTTTCGTGTTTCAATCACGTAGTAATGTGGTAACACACTGAAGCAGTCAATTAAACCTGGTTTCGATCAATATTTCAGAGGATAACACCGGTTAGGTCTGGGTTTCTTCTGGGTTATGTCCGCACCTGGCTCATGATTTTGCCTTCTTCGCATACTTGTTGGCCAGATCTTGGGTTTTTTTCGTGTTTGAATAATGTAGTAATGTGGTGACACACTGAAGCAGTCAATTAAACCTGGTTTCGATCAATATTTCAGAGGATAACACCGGTTAGGTCTGGGTTAGGTCTGGGTTATGCCCGCATCTGGCTCATGATTTTGCCTTCTTCGCATACTTGTTGGCCAGATCTTGGGTTTTTTTCGTGCTTGAATCACGTAGTAATGTGGTAACACACTGAAGCAGTCAATTAAACCTGGTTTCGATCAATATTTTAGAGGATAACACCGGTTAGGTCTGGGTTAGGTCTGGGTTATGCCCGCATCTGGCTCATGATTTTGCCGTCTTCGCATACTTGTTGGCCAGATCCTGGGGTTTTTCCGGGTTTGAATCACGTAGTAATGTGGTGACACACTGAAGCAGTCAATTAAACCTGGTTTCGATCAATATTTTAGAGGATAACGCCGGTTAGGTCTGGGTTAGGTCTGGGATATGCGCGCATCTGGCTTATACTTTCGCCTTTTTCGCAAACTTGTTGGATAGATCCTAGGTTTTTTTCGGGTTTTGAATACCGCAGTAATGTGGTACCACACTGAAGCAGTCAATTAAACCTGGTTTCGATCAATATTTCAGAGGATAACACCGGTTAGGTCTGGGTTAGGTCTGGGATATGCGCGCATCTGGCTTATGCTTTCGCCTTTTTCGCAAACTTATTGGCCAGATCCTGGGTATTTTCCGTGTTTGAAACACGTAGTAATGTGGTAACACACTGAAGCAGTCAATTAAACCTGGTTTCGATCAATATTTCAGAGGATAACACCGGTTAGGTCTGGGTTAGGTCTGGGTTATGCCCGCATCTGGCTCATGATTTTGCCTTCTTCGCATACTTGTTGGCCAGATCTTGGGTTTTTTTCGGGTTTGAATACCGCAGTAATGTGGTACCACACTGAAGCAGTCAATTAAACCTGGTTTCGATCAATATTTCAGAGGATAACACCGGTTAGGTCTGGGTTAGGTCTGGGATATGCGCGCATCTGGCTTATGCTTTCGCCTTTTTCGCAAACTTGTTGGCCAGATCCTGGGTATTTTCCGTGTTTGAAACACGTAGTAATGTGGTAACACACTGAAGCAGTCAATTAAACCTGGTTTCGATCAATATTTTAGAGGATAACACCGGTTAGGTCTGGGTTAGGTCTGGGTTATGCCCGCATCTGGCTCATGATTTTGCCTTCTTCGCATACTTGTTGGCCAGATCCTGGGTATTTTCCGTGTTTGAATCACGTAGTAATGTGGTGACACACTGAAGCAGTCAATTAAACCTGGTTTCGATCAATATTTTAGAGGATAACACCGGTTAGGTCTGGGTTAGGTCTGGGTTATGCCCGCATCTGGCTCATGATTTTGCCGTCTTCGCATACTTGTTGGCCAGATCCTGGGGTTTTTTCGTGTTTGAATCATGTAGTAATGTGGTAACACACTGAAGCAGTCAATTAAACCTGGTTTCGATCAATATTTCAGAGGATAACACCGGTTAGGTCTGGGTTAGGTCTGGGTTATGCCCGCATCTGGCTCATGATTTTGCCTTCTTCGCATACTTGTTGGCCAGATCTTGGGTTTTTTTCGTGTTTGAATCACGTAGTAATGTGGTCACACACTGAAGCAGTCAATTAAACCTGGTTTCGATCAATATTTCAGAGGATAACACCGGTTAGGTCTGGGTTAGGTCTGGGAAATGCCCGCATCTGGCTCATGATTTTGCCTTCTTCGCATACTTGTTGGCCAGATCTTGGGTTTTTTTCGGGTTTGAATACCGCAGTAATGTGGTACCACACTGAAGCAGTCAATTAAACCTGGTTTCGATCAATATTTCAGAGGATAACACCGGTTAGGTCTGGGTTAGGTCTGGGATATGCGCGCATCTGGCTTATGCTTTCGCCTTTTTCGCAAACTTGTTGGCCAGATCCTGGGTATTTTCCGTGTTTGAAACACGTAGTAATGTGGTAACACACTGAAGCAGTCAATTAAACCTGGTTTCGATCAATATTTCAGAGGATAACACCGGTTAGGTCTGGGTTAGGTCTGGGTTATGCCCGCATCTGGCTCATGATTTTGCCTTCTTCGCATAC
Source organism: Colletes latitarsis (assembly GCF_051014445.1). Taxonomy (NCBI): domain Eukaryota; kingdom Metazoa; phylum Arthropoda; class Insecta; order Hymenoptera; family Colletidae; genus Colletes; species Colletes latitarsis. The sequence goes on from NC_135142.1 coordinate 10,274,624, forward strand.
TTGTTGGCCAGATCTTGGGTTTTTTTCGTGTTTGAATCACGTAGTAATGTGGTCACACACTGAAGCAGTCAATTAAACCTGGTTTCGTACAATATTTCAGAGGATAACACCGGTTAGGTCTGGGTTAGGTCTGGGAAATGCGCGCATCTGGCTCACGATTTTGCCTTCATCGCATACTTGTTGGCCAGATCCTGGGTTTTTTTCGTGTTTGAATCACGTAGGAATGTGGTAACACACTGAAGCAGTCACTTAAACCTGGTTTCGATCAATATTTCAGAGGATAACACCGGTTAGGTCTGGGTTAGGTCTGGGTTATGCCCGCATCTGGCTCATGATTTTGCCTTCTTCGCATACTTGTTGGCCAGATCCTGGGTTTTTTTCGTGTTTGATTCACGTAGTAATGTGGTAACACACTGAAGCAGTCAATTAAACCTGGTTTCGATCAATATTTTAGAGGATAGCACCGGTTAGGTCTGGGTTAGGTCTGGGTTATGCCCGCATCTGGCTCACGATTTTGCCTTCATCGCATACTTGTTGGCCAGATCCTGGGTTTTTTTCGTGTTTGAATCACGTACTAATGTGGTAACACACTGAAGCAGTCAATTAAACCTGGTTTCGATGAATATTTTAGAGGATAAAACCGGTTAGGTCTTGGTTAGGTCTGGGTTATGCCCGCATCTGGCTCACGATTTTGCCTTCATCGCATACTTGTTGGCCAGATCCTGGGTTTTTTTCGTGTTTGAATCACGTAGTAATGTGGTGACACACTGAAGCAGTCAATTAAACCTGGTTTCGATCAATATTTTAGAGGATAACGCCGGTTAGGTCTGGGTTAGGTCTGGGATATGCGCGCATCTGGCTCATACTTTCGCCTTTTTCGCAAACTTGTTGGCTAGATCCTGGGTTTTTTTCGGGTTTGAATACCGCAGTAATGTGGTACCACACTGAAGCAGTCAATTAAACCTGGTTTCGATCAATATTTCAGGGGATAACACCGGTTAGGTCTGGGTTAGGTCTGGGATATGCGCGCATCTGGCTTATGCTTTCGCCTTTTTCGCAAACTTGTTGGCCAGATCCTGGGTATTTTCCGTGTTTGAAACACGTAGTAATGTGGTACCACACTGAAGCAGTCAATTAAACCTGGTTTCGATCAATATTTTAGAGGATATCACCGGTTAGGTCTGGGTTAGGTCTCGGTTATGCCCGCATCTGGCTCATGATTTTGCCTTCTTCGCATACTTGTTGGCCAGATCCTGGGGTTTTTCCGTGTTTGAATCACGTAGTAATGTGGTAACACACTGAAGCAGTCAATTAAACCTGGTTTCGATCAATATTTCAGAGGATAACACCGGTTAGGTCTGGGTTAGGTCTGGGAAATGCGCGCATCTGGCTTATACTTTCGCCTTTTTCGCAAACTTGTTGGCCAGATCCTGGGTATTTTCCGTGTTTGAATCACGTAGCAATGTGGTAACACACTGAAGCAGTCAATTAAACCTGGTTTCGATCAATATTTCAGAGGATAACACCGGTTAGGTCTGGGTTAGGTCTGGGTTATGCCCGCATCTGGCTCATGATTTTGCCTTCTTCGCATACTTGTTGGCCAGATCCTGGGTTTTTTTCGTGTTTCAATCACGTAGTAATGTGGTAACACACTGAAGCAGTCAATTAAACCTGGTTTCGATCAATATTTCAGAGGATAACACCGGTTAGGTCTGGGTTTCTTCTGGGTTATGTCCGCACCTGGCTCATGATTTTGCCTTCTTCGCATACTTGTTGGCCAGATCTTGGGTTTTTTTCGTGTTTGAATCATGTAGTAATGTGGTGACACACTGAAGCAGTCAATTAAACCTGGTTTCGATCAATATTTCAGAGGATAACACCGGTTAGGTCTGGGTTAGGTCTGGGATATGCGCGCATCTGGCTTATACTTTCGCCTTTTTCGCAAACTTGTTGGCTAGATCCTGCGTTTTTTTCGGGTTTGAATACCGCAGTAATGTGGTACCACACTGAAGCAGTCAATTAAACCTGGTTTCGATCAATATTTCAGAGGATAACACCGGTTAGGTCTGGGTTTCGTCTGGGTTATGTCCGCACCTGGCTCATGATTTTGCCTTCTTCGCATACTTGTTGGCCAGATCCTGGGGTTTTTTCGTGTTTGAATCACGTAGTAATGTGGTGACACACTGAAGCAGTCAATTAAACCTGGTTTCGATCAATATTTTAGAGGATAACGCCGGTTAGGTCTGGGTTAGGTCTGGGTCATGCCCGCATCTGGCTCATGATTTTGCCGTCTTCGCATACTTGTTGGCCAGATCCTGGGGTTTTTTCGTGTTTGAATCACGTAGTAATGTGGTAACACACTGAAGCTGTCAATTAAACCTGGTTTCGATCAATATTTTAGAGGATATCACCGGTTAGGTCTGGGTTAGGTCTGGGAAATGCGCGCATCTGGCTTATGCATTCGCCTTTTTCGCAAACTTGTTGGCCAGATCCTGGGTATTTTCCGTGTTTGAAACACGTAGTAATGTGGTAACACACTGAAGCAGTCAATTAAACCTGGTTTCGATCAATATTTTAGAGGATAACACCGGTTAGGTCTGGGTAAGGTCTCGGTTATGCCCGCATCTGGCTCATGATTTTGCCTTCTTCGCATACTTGTTGGCCAGATCCTGGGGTTTTTCCGTGTTTGAATCACGTAGTAATGTGGTAACACACTGAAGCAGTCAATTAAACCTGGTTTCGATCAATATTTCAGAGGATAACACCGGTTAGGTCTGGGTTAGGTCTGGGAAATGCGCGCATCTGGCTTATACTTTCGCCTTTTTCGCAAACTTGTTGGCCAGATCCTGGGTATTTTCCGTGTTTGAATCACGTAGCAATGTGGTAACACACTGAAGCAGTCAATTAAACCTGGTTTCGATCAATATTTCAGAGGATAACACCGGTTAGGTCTGGGTTTCGTCTGGGTTATGTCCGCACCTGGCTCATGATTTTGCCTTCTTCGCATACTTGTTGGCCAGATCTTGGGTTTTTTTCGTGTTTGAATCATGTAGTAATGTGGTGACACACTGAAGCAGTCAATTAAACCTGGTTTCGATCAATATTTCAGAGGATAACACCGGTTAGGTCTGGGTTAGGTCTGGGATATGCGCGCATCTGGCTTATACTTTCGCCTTTTTCGCAAACTTGTTGGCTAGATCCTGGGTTTTTTTCGGGTTTGAATACCGCAGTAATGTGGTACCACATTGAAGCAGTCAATTAAACCTGGTTTCGATCAATATTTTAGAGGATATCACCGGTTAGGTCTGGGTTAGGTCTGGGTTATGCCCGCATCTGGCTCATGATTTTGCCTTCTTCGCATACTTGTTGGCCAGATCCTGGGTATTTTCCGTGTTTGAATCACTTAGTAATGTGGTAACACACTAAAGCAGTCAGTTGAACCTGGTTTCGATCAATATTTCAGAGGATAACACCGGTTAGGTCTGGGTTAGGTCTGGGTTATGCCCGCATCTGGGTCATGATTTTGCCTTCTTCGCATACTTGTTGGCCAGATCCTGGGTTTTTTTTCGTGTTTGAATCACGTAGTAATGTGGTAATACACTGAAGCAGTCAATTAAACCTGGTTTCGATCAATATTTTAGAGGATAACACCGGTTAGGTCTGGGTGAGGTCTGGGTTATGCCCGCATCTGGCTCATGACTTTGCCTTCTTCGCATACTTGTTGGCCAGATCCAGGGTTTTTTTCGTGTTTGAATCACGTAGTAATGTGGTAACACACTGAAGCAGTCAATTAACCCTGGTTTCGATCAATATTTTAGAGGATAACACCGGTTAGGTCTGGGTTAGGTCTGGGTTATGCCCGCATCTGGCTCATGATTTTGCCTTCATCGCATACTTGTTGGCCAGATCCTGGGTTTTTTTCGGGTTTGAATCACGTAGTAATGTGGTACCACACAGAAACAGTCCACTAAACCTGGATTCGGACAGTATTTAGGAGGATAACACCGGTTAGGTCTGGGTTAGGTCCGGGATATGCGCGCATATGGCTTATACTTTCGCCTTTTTCGCAAACTTGTTGGCCAGATCCTGGGTTTTTTCCGTGTTTGAATCACGTAGTAATGTGGTAACACACTGAAGCAGTCAATTAAACCTGGTTTCGATCAATATTTCAGAGGATAACACCGGTTAGGTCTGGGTTAGGTCTGGGAAATGCGCGCATCTGGCTTATACTTTCGCCTTCTTCGCATACTTGTTGGCCAGATCCCGGGTATTTTCCGTGTTTGAATCACTTAGTAATGTGGTAACACACTGAAGCAGTCAGTTGAACCTGGTTTCGATCAATATTTCAGAGGATAACACCGGTTAGGTCTGGGTTAGGTCTGGGTTATGCCCGCATCTGGCTCATGATTTTGCCTACTTTGCATACTTGTTGGCCAGATCCTGGGTTTTTTTCGTGTTTGAATCACGTAGTAATGTGGTAACTCACTGAAGCAGTCAATTAAACCTGGTTTCGATCAATATTTCAGAGGATAACACCGGTTAGGTCTGGGTTAGGTCTGGGAAATGCGCGCATCTGGCTTATTCTTTCGCATTCTTCGCATACTTGTTGGCCAGATCCTGGGTATTTTCCGTGTTTGAAACACGTAGTAATGTGGTAACACACTGAAGCAGTCAATTAAACCTGGTTTCGATCAATATTTCAGAGGATAACACCGGTTAGGTCTGGGTTAGGTCTGGGAAATGCGCGCATCTGGCTTAATCTTTCGCATTCTTCGCATACTTGTTGGCCAGATCCTGGGTATTTTCCGTGTTTGAAACACGTAGTAATGTGGTAACACACTGAAGCAGTCAATTAAACCTGGTTTCGATCAATATTTTAGAGGATAACACCGGTTAGGTCTGGGTTAGGTCTGGGTTATGCCCGCATCTGGCTTATGATTTTGCCTTCTTCGCATACTTGTTGGCCAGATCCTGGGTTTTTTTCGTGTTTGAATCACGTAGTAATGTGGTAATACACTGAAGCAGTCAATTAAACCTGGTTTCGATCAATATTTTAGAGGATAACACCGGTTAGGTCTGGGTTAGGTCTGGGTTATGCCCGCATCTGGCTCATGATTTTGCCTTCTTCGCATACTTGTTGGCCAGATCCTGGGTTTTTTTCGTGTTTGAATCACGTAGTAATGTGGTAACACACTGAAGCAGTCAATTAAACCTGGTTTCGATCAATATTTTAGAGGATAACACCGGTTAGGTCTGGGTTAGGTCTGGGTTATGCCCGCATCTGGCTCATGATTTTGCCTTCATCGCATACTTGTTGGCCAGATCCTGGGTTTTTTTCGGGTTTGACTCACGTAGTAATGTGGTACCACACAGAAACAGTCCACTAAACCTGGTTTCGATCAATATTTTAGAGGATAACACCGGTTAGGTCTGGGTTAGGTCTGGGTTATGCCCGCATCTGGCTCATGATTTTGCCTTCTGCGCATACTTGTTGGCCAGATCCTGGGGTTTTCTCGTGGTTGAATCACGTAGTAATGTGGTAACACACTGAAGCAGTCGGTTTCGATCAATATTTCAGAGGATAACACCGGTTAGGTCTGGGTTAGGTCTGGGAAATGCGCGCACCTGGCTTATACTTTCGCCTTCTTCGCATACTTGTTGGCCAGATCCTGGGTTTTTTTCGTGTTTGAATCACGTAGGAATGTGGTAACACACTGAAGCAGTCAATTAAACCTGGTTTCGATCAATATTTCAGAGGATAACACCGGTTAGGTCTGGGTTAGGTCTGGGTTATGCCCGCATCTGGCTCATGATTTTGCCTTCATAGCATACTTGTTGGCCAGATCCCGGGTTTTTTTCGGGTTTGAATCACGTAGTAATGTGGTACCACACAGAAACAGTCCACTAAACCTGGATTCGGACAGTATTTAGGAGGATAACACCGGTTAGGTCTGGGTTAGGTCCGGGATATGCGCGCATATGGCTTATACTTTCGCCTTTTTCGCAAACTTGTTGGCCAGATCCTGGGTTTTTTCCGTGTTTGAATCACGTAGTAATGTGGTAACACACTGAAGCAGTCAATTAAACCTGGTTTCGATCAATATTTCAGAGGATAACACCGGTTAGGTCTGGGTTAGGTCTGGGAAATGCGCGCATCTGGCTTATACTTTCGCCTTCTTCGCATACTTGTTGGCCAGATCCTGGGTTTTTTTCGTGTTTGAATCACGTAGGAATGTGGTAACACACTGAAGCAGTCAATTAAACCTGGTTTCGATCAATATTTTAGAGGATAACACCGGTTAGGTCTGGGTTAGGTCTGGGTTATGCCCGCATCTGGCTCATGATTTTGCCTACTTCGCATACTTGTTGGCCAGATCCTGGGTTTCTTTCGTGTTTGAATCACGTAGTAATGTGGTAACTCACTGAAGCAGTCAATTAAACCTGGTTTCGATCAATATTTCAGAGGATAACACCGGTTAGGTCTGGGTTAGGTCTGGGAAATGCGCGCATCTGGCTTATTCTTTCGGATTCTTCGCATACTTGTTGGCCAGATCCTGGGTATTTTCCGTGTTTGAAACACGTAGTAATGTGGTAACACACTGAAGCAGTCAATTAAACCTGGTTTCGATCAATATTTCAGAGGATAACACCGGTTAGGTCTGGGTTAGGTCTGGGAAATGCGCGCATCTGGCTTATTCTTTCGCATTCTTCGCATACTTGTTGGCCAGATCCTGGGTATTTTCCGTGTTTGAAACACGTAGTAATGTGGTAACACACTGAAGCAGTCAATTAAACCTGGTTTCGATCAATATTTCAGAGGATAACACCGGTTAGGTCTGGGTTAGGTCTGGGAAATGCGCGCATCTGGCTTATTCTTTCGCATTCTTCGCATACTTGTTGGCCAGATCCTGGGTATTTTCCGTGTTTGAAACACGTAGTAATGTGGTAACACACTGAAGCAGTCAATTAAACCTGGTTTCGATCAATATTTTAGAGGATAACGCCGGTTAGGTCTGGGTTAGGTCTGGGAAATGCGCGCATCTGGCTCATGATTTTGCCTTCTTCGCATACTTGTTGGCCAGATCTTGGGTTTTTTTCGTGTTTGAATCACGTAGTAATGTGGTAACACACTGAAGCAGTCAATTAAACCTGGTTTCGATCAATATTTTAGAGGATAACACCGGTTAGGTCTGGGTTAGGTCTGGGTTATGCCCGCATCTGGCTTATGATTTTGCCTTCTTCGCATACTTGTTGGCCAGATCCTGGGTTTTTTTCGTGTTTGAATCACGTAGTAATGTGGTAATACACTGAAGCAGTCAATTAAACCTGGTTTCGATCAATATTTTAGAGGATAACACCGGTTAGGTCTGGGTTAGGTCTGGGTTATGCCCGCATCTGGCTCATGATTTTGCCTTCTTCGCATACTTGTTGGCCAGATCCTGGGTTTTTTTCGTGTTTGAATCACGTAGTAATGTGGTAACACACTGAAGCAGTCAATTAAACCTGGTTTCGATCAATATTTTAGAGGATAACACCGGTTAGGTCTGGGTTAGGTCTGGGTTATGCCCGCATCTGGCTCATGATTTTGCCTTCATCGCATACTTGTTGGCCAGACCCTGGGTTTTTTTCGGGTTTGACTCACGTAGTAATGTGGTACCACACAGAAACAGTCCACTAAACCTGGTTTCGATCAATATTTTAGAGGATAACACCGGTTAGGTCTGGGTTAGGTCTGGGTTATGCCCGCATCTGGCTCATGATTTTGCCTTCTGCGCATACTTGTTGGCCAGATCCTGGGGTTTTTTCGTGGTTGAATCACGTAGTAATGTGGTAACACACTGAAGCAGTCGGTTTCGATCAATATTTCAGAGGATAACACCGGTTAGGTCTGGGTTAGGTCTGGGAAATGCGCGCATCTGGCTTATACTTTCGCCTTCTTCGCATACTTGTTGGCCAGATCCTGGGTTTTTTTTGTGTTTGAATCACGTAGGAATGTGGTAACACACTGAAGCAGTCAATTAAACCTGGTTTCGATCAATATTTTAGAGGATAACACCGGTTAGGTCTGGGTTAGGTCTGGGTTATGCCCGCATCTGGCTCATGATTTTGCCTTCTGCGCATACTTGTTGGCCAGATCCTGGGGTTTTTTCGTGTTTGAATCACGTAGTAATGTGGTAACACACTGAAGCAGTCAATTAAACCTGGTTTCGATCAATATTTTAGAGGATAACACCGGTTAGGTCTGGGTTAGGTCTGGGTTATGCCCGCATCTGGCTCATGATTTTGCCTTCATCGCATACTTGTTGGCCAGATCCTGGGTTTTTTCCGTGTTTGAATCACGTAGTAATGTGGTAACTCACTGAAGCAGTCAATTAAACCTGGTTTCGATCAATATTTCAGAGGATAACACCGGTTAGGTCTGGGTTAGGTCTGGGTTATGCCCGCATCTGGCTCATGATTTTGCCTTCTTCGCATACTTGTTGGCCAGATACTGGGTTTTTTTCGTGTTTGAATCACGTAGGAATGTGGTAACACACTGAAGCAGTCAATTAAACCTGGTTTCGATCAATATTTTAGAGGATAACACCGGTTAGGTCTGGGTTAGGTCTGGGTTATGCCCGCATCTGGCTCATGATTTTGCCTTCATCGCATACTTGTTGGCCAGATCCTGGGTCTTTTCCGTGTTTGAATCACGTTGTAATGTGGTAACTCACTGAAGCAGTCAATTAAACCTGGTTTCGATCAATATTTCAGAGGATAACACCGGTTAGGTCTGGGTTAGGTCTGGGTTATGCCCGCATCTGGCTCATGAATTTGCCTTCTTCGCATACTTGTTGGCCAGATCCTGGGGTTTTTTCGTGTTTGAATCACGTAGTAATGTGGTAACTCACTGAAGCAGTCAATTAAACCTGGTTTCGATCAATATTTCAGTGGATAACACCGGTTAGGTCTGGGTTAGGTCTGGGTTATGCCCGCATCTGGCTCATGATTTTGCCTTCATCGCATACTTGTTGGCCAGATCCTGGGTTTCTTTCGTGTTTGAATCACGTAGTAATGTGGTAACTCACTGAAGCAGTCAATTAAATCTGGTTTCGATCAATATTTCAGAGGATAACACCGGTTAGGTCTGGGTTAGGTCTGGGAAATGCGCGCATCTGGCTTATTCTTTCGCATTCTTCGCATACTTGTTGGCCAGATCCTGGGTATTTTCCGTGTTTGAAACACGTAGTAATGTGGTAACACACTGAAGCAGTCAATTAAACCTGGTTTCGATCAATATTTTAGAGGATAACACCGGTTAGGTCTGGGTTAGGTCTGGGATATGCGCGCATCTGGCTTATGCTTTCGCCTTTTTCGCAAACTTGTTGGCCAGATCCTGGGTTTTTTCCGTGTTTGAATCACGTAGTAATGTTGTACCACACTGAGGCAGTCAATTAAACCTGGATTCGGACAGTATTTTAGAGGATAACACCGGTTAGGTCTGGGTTAGGTCTGGGTTATGCCCGCATCTGGCTCATGATTTTGCTTTCTTCGCATACTTGTTGGCCACGTGTTGACGATAAAACTGTAAGATATAGGATGAATTAAGTTCCATGTCCCTAAAATTTTCCAAATCATAGATTTAAAAATGATTTAGATATTTAGATGATTTTAGTGTGGGTATTTATACAAGTTTGTAAATCTCTATTTATGCATAACATGTTACCCCTAAATGGGCAAGTTAATGAATTATATACATGTTAATTGTATAATAATAACCCTTTGTTCCTCATAAAAATTCATAACTGAATTGCTATCATTCTAAAAAAATTCATCCCAAAATATATTGTCAAAACTAGTAATAAATTATTTGAACAAGGTGATAACAGATTTGAAATATTTAATAAAATTTAAATACCAGTAGTATTAATAAAAGATAATATTAATACTATTTTGACACTGTTATTTGATTTTAATATTAATTATAGATACTTTGATTATTGATTTATTAAAACATAAAGTTAATGAAGTCCCAGTAGATTATAAATATTTTAAAGAGCATGAATTAGCATAGAATTTCATAAAAAATTTGATGAGTGATAGAAGTAACTTGAATAATCTGAATTTTGTAGCTTTTACTATATCTTTGGATATGGAATCACAGATTCATTTTATTAATAAAAATAGAGATAGTACTGATGATTTACTCAGACTCGTTAAAGTAAGTGGGCCAAGTGGGAAGAATATTAAGATAGATGGATAGATATTGGTAAAAGTATTCTTCTTGTCCTTATATAGGAAATCTTTAATATTACAAATAAACTCTTTCTGTAAAGTCTTGAACTTATCATTATAATTTATAGAATTAAAGTCAACGCATCTAATAATGAAAGTGAACTGAAGTATTTTATAGACTTGTCAAGAACGTTTTTTGGTATATTCCTAGCAAACGACCCGTTCAACGATCGGGATGAGTTATACGTAATTCGATTCGTCTAATTCAGTATATTATTTCATTAGTATATGCATTTCATTATCTGCGGAAATTCGGTATTTTTACAAAGTAACTAAGTATTTTAAATATATTCTGACAGGTTCACAGGTGGAAACAAGCGACTGTCGTTACCTGTGTTCAAAATGCCAGCTAGTAAAATGCTAATTTGTTAACAATAACATTTGTTGAATGAAATTTCTGCTATTTCTGCAAATATCTCATTGAATAAATCACCATCTTTCTATTATATATACATTTACTAAATACATAATGGCTCAGGTATCCAATGAAGTTACTCTTATTGGAAATATAAAATATTGATAGTATTATATGTTAGAAAAAAGTGGTGTCTTCAATTTAATTCATGTAAGCATCAGTAATGAGATCTTGAAAATTGACGCTGTGATTAATTTTCAAATGGCCTCTGTGCCATTATTTCTACAACAAAATGTTGATTCATCAGTCTCTATCTACTCTACCCTTCCACAATTGCTGCGCAGTATTTTTATTTAATGTTAGTTATATAATATCACGACATTGCTCATAATTATATGTTAGCATATATGGTAATTTTAAAACAATATCTGTAACTGAGTTTGTTTTTAGAAAACCACGTTCTTTGCTTTTCAAATATCTTTATATAATGCAATGGCTTTTAAAAACTAAGGGTATAAACATCTCACCGTAAACCGTAAATAGTTTACATTTTAAAGATCCAGAAACAGGCGCTCATACGAATAAAACAGAAACTACGTGGAAGCATAGTAAACACTTTTTGCCTGAATATTGTCGGTTAGTATTTGCAGTTCCACACGTTTTTTAATATGTTTTTCTAACATATAATACAAAATAATAAATATTATATTTTCTATTTTCAGCAAAAAAGATAATTTCATTGGGTACTTAAGCCATTACGTGTTTTATAAACCTTCCAAGCAAGGAAAGGATGATTTATTTAATCAGTTCTTAAAAGAAATTTCAGAAATTTCATTTGATGATGATTGATTCTGTAAAAAATCAAAATATACCAGACTTAGATGATAATGAAATTTAATAATAAAAACAAGTTAAGCCAACGTACTGCGTGCAATAGTAATTTACTATATATTGTAAACACTGTCAGCGGCGGGGAGACATTTTTTACTGTTGCTGCATGTACTGTCTACATACCTGGTTTTAATACTGTCCACCTGACCGACTCGTGGAAGTTCTATGCCTAAAAAAATGATTTTTATGCATCATACAAATTCTTCTACAAATTCCCATTTGACAATGTAGAATAGATCCAATTAGATAAATTATTTATAATTTTTAAAATGAACATAGCAACGATGGTCACTAGTTTCTATCTGTGAACCTGTCAAAAAATCTACTTGACCTTATTTTTTTACTGTAACTTTTTATAATAACTGTTAAAATACTGTTTATATTATTTATTATAATGAATCTTGTTACAAAACAAACACACTTATTTTCCATTGTGAAAAGAAAACTTAAAAACTAAAAGAACATTCCTCTACATGTGCTTCTTTCACACACACACACACACACACACACACACACACACACACACACCACACACTACCCCTCTTATCTGAAACGGTAAACTCCTAAACACTAAAGAAACTAACGAATTTTAAGTCATATTTCTAACACGCCTTCTTGACTTAAAATTTATCAAAACAACAACAAAAATTTTGCCTTTCCTAACGATTTAGTCAGTACATCTGCAATTTGATCGTCCGTAGTCACACTTATTAGTCCCTTTTTTCATAATCATAAACAAAATGATAACTTATATCTATATGCTTGGAATTTTTTGAAAATTTTCCATTTTTTGATAAGGCTATCGCTCCAATATTGTCTTCATATATTTTTACTGGATTGTCATTCTTCACGTCAAAAACAGATAAAATGCCCTTAATTGGAATGATTTCTTCTACACAATCAGCAAGAGCGTAGTATTCAGCATGCGTTGAGGCTCTGGAGACAATTTTTTGTTTTTGCGATTTCCATAGTACTACATTTCCAAAAACTCGTATGATTATCCCTGTAGTCGATTTTCTGTCCGTAGTGTCTGCAGCCCAATCAGCGTCAACAAATGCATCCATTATTTCCTGAGTAGTTGAGTTATAAACAAGATTTATGGAACGAGTGTGATACAAGTATTTTAGAACACGTGTGCTGTCATAGCTATTTTGGAATCGACTTAGGTAATTGACCGCAAATGAAATGTCTGGGCGAGTACCATTTGCAATATACAATAATGCTCCAATTAAATTCCTATATTTCAGTTCTTCATCCACTATATCAGCAGGTTCAATTTTTCGATTCATTTCCATAGGTGTATCGAACCTTTTACTATTTATTATTCCGTACTTATGACTAAGATTTTCAATATATTTTTCTTGATTCAAGTATATTTCCTCTTTACTTTGGTTACGTTGTACTTCAATTCCCAAGTATTGCTTTATTTGTCCCAAGTCTTTCATGCAAAATCGTTTATTAAGCATGATCTTAACTTCATCTATAGCCATTTCATTTATACCACTGATTAATATATCATCCACATATAAAATAATATATATTTTTGTGTCGTTTATCTCTCCAGTATACAGACAGTAATCATAATCAGATCTTTTAAAATGCAAGCTTATCATGTAATTATGAAAACAATCATACCAGTCACGTGGACTTTCTCTCAATCCATAAAGCGCCTTCTTAAGTAAACAAACCTTATCTGACTGTATATTACTACCATCAGGAGGGTAGATGTAAACTTCAGACTTGATATTTCCGTTTAAAAAAGCTGTTTGAACATCCATTTGTTCTATTTTTAAATTTTTAACACATGCAATTGACAGCAACACCTTTAGCGTGCTCATTCTTGCAACCGGTGAATAAACTTCTTCATCGCTTTGGTACAACTGTTGGAAATGCGACTTTGGCGACAATGCGCGCTTTGCATACTCCATCTGTCTTAATTCTATATATCCACTTTACTTCAATTATTTTCTTATTTATTGGAACGTTGACCAAATCCCATGTGTCGTTTTCTTTTAAACCATCAAGTTCTTGTTTCATAGCCGCTTTCCATTTTCTTGACTCTTCGCAGTTCAATGGTTCTTGGTAGTTTTCAGATCAAAGCATTGCAATAGTTTGTATATACGACATGATCATCAAATTTCACAACATTTCACACATTATGTTACGCTTGGGGCGTGTATCTTATTTAACTTCCTCAGTTTTGCTGCATTGATCATCGTCAGTTTTATTTTCTTTTATTTTCAAAACTCTTTCTTCTTCTTCTTCTTCTTCTTCTTCTTCTTCTTTTGGCGTTTCCCCTTCGTATTTTTCTTCGTTATCAGTATTTCTATAAATGGTATATCTTGCACGTGACGACTTACAACTATTTTGTCATTAACCAATATCTGTATACCCTATTAATATTAATTCCTTTTTCGGCCTTTGGATTTAGCTTTGAATATCTGCATGCCTCGGGAATTCGTACAAAAGCAGTGCTTCCATATAAGTGTAAGTTTGAAACATCAGCCCTTTTATTAAAAAATATTTCATATGGTGTTTTTCTTATTCTTGTGTTTGCTAATAGGCGATTTCCAATGTAGGCAGCCGTGTAAATACATTCTGGCCAATAAAACTTGTCGACATTTGCCTCTGACAGCAAGCAGCCTGCACGATCCATTATCGTTCTGTTGTGCCTTTCGGCGACTCCGTTCAATTCGTGTGTGTATGCTGGTCCTGGTTTCAAATAAATACCTTCTCGTTTCGCTAATTCATCAAAGTTTTTGTTAAGATATGATTCTCTTCCATTGTCACATCGAATTTCTTTAATACTTTTTCCAGTTTGATTTTTTACTAATTTCCTAATATACCTAATGAAGCAATAAAAAACATCACTTTTTTGTTTTATGCAATACACAACAGCAATTTTACTGAAATCATCTATAAAAGACACAAAGTATTTCTCACCATTATGACCTGTCTGAGTTATTGGACCATGGACATCTGTATGGACTATTTGTAACAAATCATTTGCTCTTGTACGTTTGTTTTTAAATTTCAAATTTGTCATTTTATTCTCCGGACAAACTTCGCATTTTATAAATTCGTTTTCGAGTTTCACCGGTGTTCCATTTAGCAGCTGAGCTTCACACAAATATTTTAAATCTCTAAAATTTGTGTGACAAAGTATATATCTATGCCATTTTTCTATATTTGAAATTCCCATTGAACTAGTGTACGTACTTGTTTTCTTATTCTCAAGTCTGGCAACTTCTCCATTTAATTCAAAGAGTTTATTTCTTTTAACAGCAATAGCAATGAGTTTTTCTTTCGAATTACAAATTTTATTGTAATTCATTGTCTTTCTCAAACATTATTTTTAATTGTTTTGATTTACAAATACAAGAGACACTTAGTAAGTTTTGTTTCATTTCTGGTACATAGTATATACATTTTTAATCTTTATTTCCTCCGACTTATCATTAATGTTAATCATTACATTACCAATTTTTCCAGATATTAGTTTAAAACCATCACCAACTTTAATATCAACCGGGTTTTGTAGATTTTTGGATTCATAAAAGTACTCATCTGTGTTTATTATGTGATCTGAGCAACCACTATCTAGTAGCCATTTAATATTTCTACTTCTTCTATTTTGCTACTTTTCATTACTTCAACCTTGAATGAATTGTAATTTCTACTGTCATCTAGACTCGAATTTCCAGCCACTTTTCTATCGTGTCTATTTTGTATATGTTTGAAAAGGTTGCCTTTTGTAATAATTATTAAAGTTTTCTGGGCAGTAACGTTGGATGTGCCCTGACTTATTACACTGACTTAACATACCGCTTCAGTAGTCGTTGCACTGCTATGCTGATTATCCTTTGAATTGAGATACTTGTTCTGATTGCGTTGTACGTGTCGAAACCTATGACCTCTAGGATTTTTAGTTAAATTTGAACTAAACGTGCGAGTGTAATTTCTGCTGTACTCAAAGTAGTAACTTTTACCGTTTCTCTTTTGATACTCTAACAGTAATTTAGATTTTACATACTCAACTGTTTTCTCCTTCGTTGGCAGTGCATCAATAATATCAACAATACGTGAGAAGTTAACGTTAATAACAGATAATTCAATTTATCCTCTTCATTCACAGTCTCACCAGTATTTTTGAGCCTATTTATATGCGTTTCAAATTCGTTAAAGAAGTCACTTGGATTTTCACCTTCTTTCATTTTTAATTCTAACAATCTTCTTTTACACAATAGCTTTACTGCACTGTTTTTAACTAGATAAATTTCGTCAAGCTTTGCAATCATATTTTTCGCAGTCGTTTCTGATATTATTAATTCTAACTGAGTGTTTGAAATACTGTTTACGATGTAACTTTTTGCTTTAATTTCCTTTTTTATTCCAATCTTCGACTCTTATTTCAGCCGGTCTTTCATCATGTAGAATAACCTCGTTACAGTCTTTCATTTCTAAAAATAAATTTAGCCTGAATTTCCAGTTCCATAAAATATTTGTAACATGAAATCGTCCTTTTTTTCACTTGCCATGCTTCTATCTTAGGTTATCTTCCTTTCACAACTAAATTTCTTTTCTTTACTGTTAACGAACAAACCACGGACCTCTGCTACCATGTTAAAATACTGTTTATATTATTTATTATAATGAATCTTGTTACAAAACAAACACACTTATTTTCCATTGTGAAAAGAAAACTTAAAAACTAAAAGAACATTCCTCGACGTGTGCTTCTCTCACAAACACACACACACACTCCTAAACACTAAACAAACTAACGAATTTTAAGTCATATTTCTAACAATAACAGTAACAGTTTATAAAAAAATAACGAATTTCCACAGATGCATAGAAATGCATATCAATAATGTACTGAATTAGGCGAATCGAATAATGTATAACTCACCCCGATCCGTGAACGGGCCTAGCGTTTGCTAGGAATATAATGTTCCATAACTTTTCAACAAAGTCTAAAATTTTTCCCAAGGGTTTTTGAATACCTATACACTGTATAGATATCCTGTTTCCTTCAACCGAACGACATGTGTCCCTAAAAAATATATTTATAAAGTAAGTCGGTCAAGTAGGAAGAATATTCAGATATTTAAGAATATGAATATATTGGTAAAAATATCCATTCCTCTTACCTTTATGTCCTGTGTATTGGATAATATAGATTTACATACTTTTACCGCTGAATTCGAAATTCTGAACTAAACATAGGTACAGGACTCGTAAAAACCGTTTTTTATTCTTTTTATAGTTTTATCTGTTTTCCAAAAAACAACCAATTAAATTAAGTTGCAAGAATGCAAAAGCGATAAAACTTACAGAGGCTTTAATAGAAAATTATAAAACAAAATGTTTACTTAAGACTTTACCTTTTGTAAAAACCGGCGATATTGACTGTGTGTGTGTAAATCGTCGTACGTTCGTGCCCGGTGCAGTAAAACACGTGCATCGATCTAGGTTACGTACGTTCCTCACGTGCCACTTTCTCAATCTATACTTTTACATAAAAATTACTTAGAAAATCACTCCTACTCCTCATTTGGACAGAATTTTTACTTTCATGATTTTAGCGAAAAGTCGTTTTCCTGCTCGGGGAACACATATGTACAGGGTGTTCGGCCACCCCTGGGAAAAATTTTAATGGGGGATTCTAGATGCCAAAATACGAAAATACAGACGAAAATCAAGAATACCAATTTGTTGATAGAGGCTACGTTGAAAAGTTATTAACAATTAAACTCAAAAATTTCAAATCGTTCTGGAAAAATTGTTATCGGTTGCGGGGGTCAATTGCAATCATTTTTGGTGAATACACATACCTCCGAAATCTTACCCACTTTCGAGATAAAAATTCGAGAATGTGTGAAATTTTTTCGATGGAAAAGAAAAATTTCAAATCGTTTTGGAAAAATTGTTATCGGTTGCGGGGGTTACTTACAACCATTTTGGGTGAATCGTCATACCCCCCTAATCATGCGCATTTTCGAGAAAGAAATTCAGTACGGGCGGAACTTTAAACGTTAATAACTTTTTAATAAAGCCTCCATTAACAAATTGGTATTCTTGATTTTCGTCTTACTTTGGTCTCTAGAATCCCCTGGGAGAAATTGTAATGGGAGATTCTAGAGGTTAAAGTAGGATGAAAATCAAGAATACCAATTTGTTGATGGAGTAATACGATACTAAACAAGTTATTGACGTTTAAAGTTCCGCTCTTACTTTCGAATTTTTTTCTCGAAAATGCGCAGGATTTCGTATGTGGTATGTCTATTCACCGAAAATAATTGTAATTGACCCCCGAAACCGAAAGTAATTTTTTCAGAACGATTTGAAATTTTCTTTTTCTTTCGTCGAAAAATTTAGGCACTGTCTGTCGATTTTTCTTAAAAATTCCTTTCTGATTTTTATTCAGTTTGTAAAATAGTTGTTTAATAATACTCTTTGTGTAGGTACCCATGAGCTCTACTCGCGAAAAAAAACGTTTCATTGGAATATATTCACTATTCACTATATCAGTAGGAGTTGCGGGGGCTGTTTGAAAATTTGACCAGTTATATGGGATTTTTCTCACTTTACGGGGTCAAGGAACAACTTTTCCAACATCTCTACATATTCTCCATTAAAATATGCGTTGTGTTGCTGTTTGAAACATTAAAATCGTTCAATCCGGCTGTCGACCAAAAAAAAAAAATGCTTGTAACTGACCCCTGCAACGAAAACTAATTCTTCCAAGACGATTCGAAATTCTTTTTTACTTGAATTTTTTTTGTCGAAACTGAGTAGGATTTCGGGGGTACGATTCTAACTGACCTCCGCGACCAAAAATAATTTTTTCAGAACGATTTGAAATTTTTTTATTTAATGTTATTAATAACTACTTTTTAACGAAACCTCAGTCGAAAAATTGATATTCTTAATTTTCGTTTTATTTTGGCTTCTAGAATCTCCCATTAAAATTTTTCCCAGGGGTGGCCAAACACCCTGTATATATTAAATCAATATTAATGAAATTACACCTTGACCGAATTCATTTCAATCCCCACACTAATACATATATTGTGTGTATGTACCATAAATGGTCGAGAATGGAGTCACCTTTCCTATACTGGTATTATTAGATGGTCGCAGGTCCTGCATAAATTTCAATTTACATAATTTTTGTTTTGAGTAAACTCATTTTACTTTTTTGTATATTATTACCTAATGCAACTCATATTTTCCAGCCATGCGATGTAGGAATATTTAGAAGATTAAAAGTTGCATGGCGAAAGGTAGTACAGGAACATAGACAAAGTACGTAGGTAGACTAAACCCATTACGAAGGTGAATTTCGCACCAATATATATATCATACCATATATAAATTCCATGAAGAAGGAAATGCTTTTAAAGCTTGTGGTGGCCTATGACCGTTTAACTCAAATACAATTTACTAGACAAAACGTATTTCAGAAAGAAGAAAATAAATTAGAATTCATGTCGCCAGATGAAACTGACATCAATGACAGCAATATAGGTAGTTTTACATAGCATTCAAGAGCATATTCCAGATGATCTGAGAGGGGAACAATTTTCTTTTCTATATAGAAAATATTAAAATACAATCGGGACACAACTAAGACACAACACAAGACACAACTCGCAGAGAGAAAGCACTGCTGATGTTCAACGCAGTGCAGTTCATAGTAACAGTAAAACCAATACCAGTGTAGAAGACTAATTTAACAACGTTTCGCTAGAAGAAACTAATATATGATATACTGATCATTAATTAACTTTAATATTTCATGACAATGATGCTTTTACTTTTTTCTAATGGGAATTGTTTTGTTTCCGATGGTACTGAAATCAAACTACATTAATTCTACAACGTTACTTTACTTATTTTCTCGTAAAGACAAAGATTCTTCAGAATCTATTCTGGATAAACATTATCAACATTATCAAAAAATTGAAAAAACAACAAAGAAAAGAAAAGAAAAGAAAAGAAATATAGAAAGGTGTGTGCAATCAAAGTTACATCAAAGACATGGAAATAGACTCAGCTTGAAAAAATAGAAGCAATTGATAACCAGGAAAAAGAAAAACAAAGAATGAAAGAAGAACGATTAGAAAAGAAAAAAACAAGCCGAGAAATTAAAAGAAGAAAAGCTATTGAAAAAAGAAAGAAAAACAGAAAAATGAAAAGGAAAAGGAGAAAGAAAAGCAAGACGAAGAGAAGGAGAAATGTAAAACTCAAACTAAAAATAAAAATAAAGTTAAGAACGTGAAAAGAAAATAATAAATAATATTATTGTGTTGTTTTTACAGGGTGAATGTAGTAACTGAACCAGGTGGTTATGACTATGCAACATTTTTATTAGCATCTTTTTCAAACTCCACTTGGAACAACACTGTACGTATGTATGTATGGGATTATCAGGAACCGTGTTTGTTCGTTAATCGGCACACTCGTATTTATTTCGTTAAACACAGTCACACCTACTACGTACTTTTCTTCAATCTTTCTCTCTTCCGTGCTGTCTTTTCTCGCTTTCTGGGTTATTCACCCATCAGCTGTTCGGCCGTACGCTCGCCGCGTGTTGACGGCTTTTTCGGCGGTAACCGTCTTCGCTCGTGCAAGCTCGTGGACAGCGAACGATTCGCTGTTCGGCCAAAAATTTGTGCGCGATTTAATAATTTTCAACTGCACGGTTCCCTACATACAGGGTGTTCGGCCATCCATGGGAAAAATTTTAATGGGGGATTCTAGAGGTCAAAATAAGACGAAAATCAAGAATACCAATTTGTTGATGGAGGCACTATTAAAAAGTTATTAATGTTTAAAGTTCCGCTCGTACTGAATTTTTTTCTCGAAAATGCGCAAGATTACGGGGGTATGTCTATACATAAAAAATGATTGTCACCGACCCTCGCAACTGAAAATAATTTTTCACAGAACGATTTGAAATCTTTCTTTTTCATCGAAAAATATAGGCACCCGATTAGATTTTCGGTAAGGAATTTTTTTCTCGAAAGTGCGTAGGATTTCGGGGGTATGTGTAATGACCAAAAATGATTGTAATTGACCCCTGTAACCGAAAATAATTTTTTTAGAACGATTTGAAAAATTTGTTTTTCACCGAAAAATATCAACACATACTCGAATTTTTTTCTCGAAACTGAGTAGGATTTCGAATATATGTCTATTCACTAAAAATGCTTGTAATTGACCTCCGCAGCCGAAAATAATTTTTCTGGAACGATTTGAAATTTTTGAATCAAATTGTTAATAACTTTTTAACGAAGCCACCATCAACATATTGGTATTCTTGATTTTCGTCTTAGTTTGGCCTCTAGAATATCCTATTAAAATGTTTCTCAGGGCTGGCCGAACACCCTCTATACTACTATGTTTACTAGATCCTGGGTTTTTTTCGGGTTTGAATCACGTAGTAATGTGATAACAAACTGAAGCAGTCAATAAAACCTGGTTTCGATCAATATTTTAGAGGAACACACCGGTTAGGTCTGGGATTTGCGCGCATATGGCTTATACTTTCGCCTTTTTCGCAAACTTGTTGGCCAGATCCTGGGTATTTTCCGTGTTTGAAACACGTAGTAATGTGGTAACACACTGAAGCAGTCAATTAAACCTGGTTTCGATCAATATTTCAGAGGATAACACCGGTTAGGTCTGGGTTAGGTCTGGGTTATGCCCGCATCTGGCTCATGATTTTGCCTTCATCGCATACTTGTTGGCCAGATCCTGGGTTTTTTTCGGGTTTGAATCACATAGTAATGTGGTACCACACAGAAACAGTCCACTAAACCTGGATTCGGACAGTATTTAGGAGGATAACACCGGTTAGGTCTGGGTTAGGTCCGGGATATGCGCGCATATGGCTTATACTTTCGCCTTTTTCGCAAACTTGTTGGCCAGATCCTGGGTTTTTTCCGTGTTTGAATCACGTAGTAATGTGGTAACACACTGAAGCAGTCAATTAAACCTGGTTTCGATCAATATTTCAGAGGATAACACCGGTTAGGTCTGGGTTAGGTCTGGGAAATGCGCGCATCTGGCTTATACTTTCGCCTTCTTCGCATACTTGTTGGCCAGATCCTGGGTTTTTTTCGTGTTTGAATCACGTAGGAATGTGGTAACACACTGAAGCAGTCAATTAAACCTGGTTTCGATCAATATTTTAGAGGATAACACCGGTTAGGTCTGGGTTAGGTCTGGGTTATGCCCGCATCTGGCTCATGATTTTGCCTACTTCGCATACTTGTTGGCCAGATCCTGGGTTTTTTTCGTGTTTGAATCACGTAGTAATGTGGTAACACACTGAAGCAGTCAATTAAACCTGGTTTCGATCAATATTTTAGAGGATAACACCGGTTAGGTCTGGGTTAGGTCTGGGTTATGCCCGCATCTGGCTCATGATTTTGCCTTCATCGCATACTTGTTGGCCAGATCCTGGGTTTTTTCCGTGTTTGAATCACGTAGTAATGTGGTAACTCACTGAAGCAGTCAATTAAACCTGGTTTCGATCAATATTTCAGAGGATAACACCGGTTAGGTCTGGGTTAGGTCTGGGAAATGCGCGCATCTGGCTTATTCTTTCGCATTCTTCGCATACTTGTTGGCCAGAACCTGGGTATTTTCCGTGTTTGAAACACGTAGTAATGTGGTAACACACTGAAGCAGTCAATTAAACCTGGCTTCGATCAATATTTCAGAGGATAACACCGGTTAGGTCTGGGTTAGGTCTGGGAAATGCGCGCATCTGGCTTATTCTTTCGCATTCTTCGCATACTTGTTGGCCAGATCCTGGGTATTTTCCGTGTTTGAAACACGTAGTAATGTGGTAACACACTGAAGCAGTCAATTAAACCTGGTTTCGATCAATATTTCAGAGGATAACACCGGTTAGGTCTGGGTTAGGTCTGGGAAATGCGCGCATCTGGCTTATTCTTTCGCATTCTTCGCATACTTGTTGGCCAGATCCTGGGTATTTTCCGTGTTTGAAACACGTAGTAATGTGGTAACACACTGAAGCAGTCAATTAAACCTGGTTTCGATCAATATTTTAGAGGATAACACCGGTTAGGTCTGGGTTAGGTCTGGGTTATGCCCGCATCTGGCTCATGATTTTGCCTTCATCGCATACTTGTTGGCCAGATCCTGGGTTTTTTTCGGGTTTGACTCACGTAGTAATGTGGTACCACACAGAAACAGTCCACTAAACCTGGATTCGGACAGTATTTAGGAGGATAACACCGGTTAGGTCTGGGTTAGGTCTGGGTTATGCCCGCATCTGGCTCATGATTTTGCCTTCTGCGCATACTTGTTGGCCAGATCCTGGGGTTTTTTCGTGGTTGAATCACGTAGTAATGTGGTAACACACTGAAGCAGTCGGTTTCGATCAATATTTCAGAGGATAACACCGGTTAGGTCTGGGTTAGGTCTGGGTTATGCCCGCATCTGGCTCATGATTTTGCCTACTTCGCATTCTTGTTGGCCAGATCCTGGGTTTTTTTTTTTGTTTGAATCACGTAGGAATGTGGTAACACACTGAAGCAGTCAATTAAACCTGGTTTCGATCAATATTTTAGAGGATAACACCGGTTAGGTCTGGGTTAGGTCTGGGTTATGCCCGCATCTGGCTCATGATTTTGCCTTCTTCGCATACTTGTTGGCCAGATCCTGGGTATTTTCCGTGTTTGACTCACGTAGTAATGTGGTACCACACAGAAACAGTCCACTAAACCTGGATTCGGACAGTATTTAGGAGGATAACACCGGTTAGGTCTGGGTTAGGTCTGGGTTATGCCCGCATCTGGCTCATGATTTTGCCTTCTGCGCATACTTGTTGGCCAGATCCTGGGGTTTTTTCGTGGTTGAATCACGTAGTAATGTGGTAACACACTGAAGCAGTCGGTTTCGATCAATATTTCAGAGGATAACACCGGTTAGGTCTGGGTTAGGTCTGGGAAATGCGCGCATCTGGCTTATACTTTCGCCTTCTTCGCATTCTTGTTGGCCAGATCCTGGGTTTTTTTTTTTGTTTGAATCACGTAGGAATGTGGTAACACACTGAAGCAGTCAATTAAACCTGGTTTCGATCAATATTTTAGAGGATAACACCGGTTAGGTCTGGGTTAGGTCTGGGTTATGCCCGCATCTGGCTCATGATTTTGCCTTCTTCGCATACTTGTTGGCCAGATCCTGGGTATTTTCCGTGTTTGAATCACGTAGTAATGTGGTGACACACTGAAGCAGTCAATTAAACCTGGTTTCGATCAATATTTTAGAGGATAACACCGGTTAGGTCTGGGTTAGGTCTGGGTTATGCCCGCATCTGGCTCATGATTTTGCCTTCTTCGCATACTTGTTGGCCAGATCCTGGGTTTTTTTCGTGTTTGAATCACGTAGTAATGTGGTAATACACTGAAGCAGTCAATTAAACCTGGTTTCGATCAATATTTTAGAGGATAACACCGGTTAGGTCCGGGTTAGGTCTGGGTTATGCCCGCATCTGGCTCATGATTTTGCCTTCTTCGCATACTTGTTGGCCAGATCCTGGGTTTTTTTCGTGTTTGAATCACGTAGGAATGTGGTAACACACTGAAGCAGTCAATTAAACCTGGTTTCGATCAATATTTTAGAGGATAACACCGGTTAGGTCTGGGTTAGGTCTGGGTTATGCCCGCATCTGGCTCATGATTTTGCCTTCATCGCATACTTGTTGGCCATATCCTGGGTCTTTTCCGTGTTTGAATCACGTTGTAATGTGGTAACTCACTGAAGCAGTCAATTAAACCTGGTTTCGATCAATATTTCAGAGGATAACACCGGTTAGGTCTGGGTTAGGTCTGGGTTATGCCCGCATCTGGCTCATGATTTTGCCTTCTTCGCATACTTGTTGGCCAGATCCTGGGGTTTTTTCGTGTTTGAATCACGTAGTAATGTGGTAACTCACTGAAGCAGTCAATTAAACCTGGTTTCGATCAATATTTCAGAGGATAACACCGGTTAGGTCTGGGTTAGGTCTGGGTTATGCCCGCATCTGGCTCATGATTTTGCCTTCATCGCATACTTGTTGGCCAGATCCTTGGTTTTTTCCGTGTTTGAATCACGTAGTAATGTGGTAACTCACTGAAGCAGTCAATTAAACCTGGTTTCGATCAATATTTCAGAGGATAACACCGGTTAGGTCTGGGTTAGGTCTGGGAAATGCGCGCATCTGGCTTATTCTTTCGCATTCTTCGCATACTTGTTGGCCAGATCCTGGGTATTTTCCGTGTTTGAAACACGTAGTAATGTGGTAACACACTGAAGCAGTCAATTAAACCTGGTTTCGATCAATATTTTAGAGGATAACACCGGTTAGGTCTGGGTTAGGTCTGGGTTATGCCCGCATCTGGCTCATGATTTTGCCTTCATCGCATACTTGTTGGCCAGATCCTGGGTTTTTTTCGGGTTTGACTCACGTAGTAATGTGGTACCACACAGAAACAGTCCACTAAACCTGGATTCGGACAGTATTTAGGAGGATAACACCGGTTAGGTCTGGGTTAGGTCTGGGTTATGCCCGCATCTGGCTCATGATTTTGCCTTCTGCGCATACTTGTTGGCCAGATCCTGGGGTTTTTTCGTGGTTGAATCACGTAGTAATGTGGTAACACACTGAAGCAGTCGGTTTCGATCAATATTTCAGAGGATAACACCGGTTAGGTCTGGGTTAGGTCTGGGAAATGCGCGCATCTGGCTTATACTTTCGCCTTCTTCGCATTCTTGTTGGCCAGATCCTGGGTTTTTTTTTTTGTTTGAATCACGTAGGAATGTGGTAACACACT